>NC_091839.1:29934687-30237717 GCF_037783145.1 Equus przewalskii | reverse complement strand
TTACATATTTGTTTGTCGTCGTCCTATTTATGAGTGAGATCAGACAGTATTTGACTTTCTCCATCTGACTTATTTCACTTAGCATAATACCCTCAAGATCCATCCATATTGTCACAAAAGGCCAGATTTCATCGTTTCTTATGGCTGAGTAGTATTCCATTGTGTATATGTACCACATCTTCTATATCCATTCGTCCCTGTTGGGCACCTAGGTTGCTTCCAAGTCTTGGCTATTGTGAATAATGCTGCAATGAATGTAGGGGTGCGTGTATCTTTATGCTTTCATGTTTTCATGTTCTTTGGATAAATACCCAGCAGCGGAATAACTGGATCATATGGTACTTCCATTCTTAATTTTTTGAAGAATCTCCATACTGTTTTCCACAGTGACTGCAAGAGTCTGCCCACCCACCAGCAGTGTATGAGACTTCCCTTTTCTCTCCATCCTCACCAACAATTGTTATTTTTTGTTAATTATAACCATTCTGCTGGGTGTAAGGTGATATCACATTGTAGCTTTGATTTGCATTTCCCTAAGAATTAGTGATGTTGAGCATCTTTTCATGTGCCTGTTGGCTATCTGTATGTCTTCTTTGGAAACAGACCTTTTGCCCATTTTTTGATTTGGTTGTTTGTTTTGTTCTTCTTGAGATGCTTGAGTTCTTTATATATTTTGCATATTAACTGCTCATCAGATTTTTAGGTTGTCTTTTCGTTTTGTTCAGTTTCCTTTGCTGTTCAGAAGCTTTTTAGTTTCATGTAGTCAAATTTGTTTATTTTTTCTTTTATTTCCCTTGCCCAGTCAGACATGGTATTTGAAAATATGCTGCTAAGACCACTGTTGAAGAGTGTACTGCCTATGTTTTCTTCTAGAATTTTTATGGTTTCAGGTCCTACATTCAAGTCTTTAATACATTTTGAGTTAATTTTTGTGCATGGTATCAGATAATGGTCTGCTTTCATTCTTTTGCATGTGGCTGTCCAGTTTTCCCAACACCATTTATTGAAGAGACTCTCCTTTTCTCCATTGTATGTTCTTGGCTACCTTGTCAAAAAATTAGCTGTCCATAGATGTGTGGGTTTATTTCTGGGATCTCGAATCTGTTCCATTGATCTGTGTGTCTGTTTTTGTGCCAGTACCATGCTGTTTTGATTACCATAGCTTTGTAGTATATTTTGAAATCAGCGAGTGTGATACCTCCAGCTTTGTTCTCTTTCCTTAGGATTGTTTTGTCTATTCAGGGTCTTTTGTAGTTCCATATAACTTTTAGGATTCTTTGTTCTATTTCTGTGAAAAATGCCATTGGAACTTTGATAGGTATTGCACTGAATCTGTAGATTGCTTTAGGAAGTATGGATATTTTAACTATGTTTTAATTCTTCCAATCCAAGAGCAAAGAGTATCTTTCCATTTCTTTGTGTCTTCTTCAATTTCTTTCAACAACGTTCTATAGTTTTCAGTGGGCAGGTCTTTCACCTCTTTGGTTAAGTTTATTCTTACGTATTTTATTCTTTTTGTTGCAGTTGTAAATGGGATTGAATTTGGGTTTTTTGGTTGAGGAAGATTAGCCATGAGCTAACGTCTGTGCCCATCTTCCTCTATTTTATATGTGGGATGCCTGCCACAGCATGGCTTGATAGGCAGTGTGTAGGTCCATGCCTGGGATCCGAATCTGTGAACCCTGGGCCACCAAAGTGGAGCATGTGAACTTAACCACTATGCCACCAGGCTGGCCCTGAGATTGTATTCTTAATTTCTCTCTCTGCTACTCTGTTGTTAGTGTATAGAAACACAACTGATTTTTGTATGTTAGTTTTGTACCCAGTAATTGTACTGTATTCATTTATTATTTGTAAAAGTTTTTTGGTGGATTCTTGAGGGTTTTCCATGTATAAAATCATGTGATCTGAAAATAGTGACAGTGTCACTTCTTCTTTTCCAACATGAATCCCTTTTATTTCTTTTTCTTGCCTGATTGCTCTGACTAGGACTTCAAATACTATGCTAAATAAGAGTGGTGAAAGTGGGCATCCTTGTCTGGTTCCTGTTGTTAAAGGGATAGCTTTCAGTTTTTCTCCATTGAGTATGAAATTAGCTGTGGGTTTCTCCTATATGGGCTTTACCAGGTTGAGGTACTTTCTTTCTATACCCACTTTATTCAGAGTTTTTATCATAAATGGACACCATATCCTGTCAAATGCTTTCTCTGCATCTATTGAGATGATCATGGGATTTTTATTCTTCATTTTGTTAATGTGGTGTATCACATTGATTGATTGGTGGAAGTTGAACCATCCCTGCATCCCTGGAATAAATCCCGCTTGATCATCGTGTGTGATCTATGTAATGTATTGTTGTACTTGATTTGCTAGCATTTTGTTGAGGATTTTGATTGACATTCATCAGTGATATTGGCCTGTAATTTTCTCTTTTTTGTGTTGTCCTTGTCTCGTTTTGGTATCAGGGTAATATTGGCCTTGTAGAATGAGTTAGGAAACTGCCCCTCCTCTTCAATTTCCTGAATTTGACAAGGCTAGGTATTAAGTCTTCTTTGAATTTTTGGTAGAATTCACTAGGAAAGCCAACTGGTCCTGGACTTTTAATTTTGGGGAGATTTTTTATTATTGTTTGATCTCCTGCCTGGTGATTAGTCTATTCAAATTCTCTGTTTCTTCTTGATTCAGTTTTGGAAGGTTGTATGATTCTAAGAATTTATCCATTTCTTCTAGATTATCCAATTTGTTAGTATATAGCTTTGCATAGTATTCTCTTATAATCTTTTGTATTTTTGAGGTATCTTTTGTAATTTCTCCTCTTCTGTTTCTGATTTTATTTATCTGAGCCTTCTCTATCTTTTTCTTGGTGAGTCTAGCTAAAGGTTTATCTATTTGGTTTATCTTTTCAAAGAACCAGTTCTTAGTTTCATTGATTTTTTTCTATTGCTTTTTTAGTCTCTATTTCATTTACTTCAACCCTGATTTTCATTATTTCCTTTCTTCTACTGATTCAGGGCTTTATTTCTTCTTCTTTTTCTAGTTTCTTTAGGTGCACTGTTAGATTATTTGAGATTTTTCTCTTTTTCTTCCAATTATTTTATTGGGGTCACAATGGTTTATAACATCGTGTAATTTCAGGTTTAAATTATTTAGTGTATGAGGGGTCCCTTTTATTTGAGATTTTTCTTCTTTGTTGAGGTAGGCCTGTATTGCTATAAACTTCCCTCTTAGTACTGCTTTTGCTGTGTCCCATAAATTTTGGCATATTTTCATTTTCATTTGTCTCTAGGTATTTTTTCATTTCTCCTTTGATTTCTTTGTTGACCCAATAGTTGTTCAGTAGAATTTTGTTTAATCTCCACAAATTTGTGGTTTTTCCAGTTTTCTTCCTATGGTTGATTTCTAGTTTCATAGCATTGTGGTCAGAATAGATGCTTGGTATTATTTCAATCTTTGGAAATTTATTGAGACTTGTTTTGTGGCCTAATATGTGATCAATCATGGAGAATGTTCCATGTGCATTTGAAAAGAATGTGTATTCTGTGGGTTTTGAATGGAATGTTCTGTATATGTCTACTAAGTCCATCTGATCTAATGTGTCATTAAGGCTAATGTTTCTTTATTGGTCTTCTGTTTGGATGACCTATCCATTGTTGTAATTGGAGTGTTAAAGTCCTCTACTATTATTATGTTACCATCTATTTCTCCTCTTATGTCTTTTAATAATTGCTTTATATATTTAAGTGTTCCTATATTTGGTGCATAGATATTTACAAGTGTTATATCTTCATGTTAGATTGTTCCCTATTTCATTGTGCAGTGCCCTTCTTTGTCTCTCCTTACAATTTTTCTTTTAAAGTCTATTTTGTCTGATATGAGTATTGCTACCCCTGCTTTCTTTCATTGCCATTTGCATAGACTATCTTTTTCCACCTCTTCACTTTCAGTTTGTAAGTGTCTTTAGGTCTGAAGTGTGTCTCTTATATGCAGCATATGTATGGATCTTGTTTTTTTACCCAATCAGCCACCTTATGCCTTTTGATTGGAGCTGTTAGTCCATTGACATTTAAAGTAGCTATTGATAAGAATATACTTATTGCCATTTGGTTACTTTCTTCTGGGTGTTTTAGTAGTTCTTCTCTGTTCCTTTCTTCTTCTCTTGCTCTCTTCCTTTGTGGCTTGATGGCTTTCTTTAGTATTATGTTTGGGTTCCTTTCACTTTTTTGTGTGTGCATTTATTATAGATTTCTGGTTTATGATTACCATGAGGTTCATATCTAATAATCTCTGTAAATAGCAATCTATATTGTTGATGATCTCTTACATTTGACTGCTTGCTAAAAGCTCTACTCTTACTCCCCTCCTCCCACATTTTGTTTTTGATATCATATTTAAGCTCTTTTTGTGTGTATCCACTAACCTATCTTGGAAATAGATAACTTTAGTACTTTTGTCTTTTGACTTTCATAGGTGGTTGTTCTGTTACCTTTACTGTATATTTGTCTTTACCGGTGATTTTACTTTATTTTTTCTTGATAATTTTCTTATTCCTATTCATGGTCTTCTTTTCCACTTAAATTAGTCCCTTTAACATTTCATGTAAGTCTGGTTTATTGATGATAAACTCTTTTAGTTTTTGCTCGTCTGCAAAACTCTTTATCTCTCCTTCCATTCTCAATGATAACCATACTCAGTAGAGTATTCTCGGCTGTAGGTTTTTTCCTTTCAGCACTTTAAATATATCTTGCCACTCTCCTTTATCCTGTAAGGTTTCTGCTGAGAGGTCAGCTGATAGCCTTATGGGGTTTCCTTTGTGTGTCACTTGTTGCCTTTCTCTTGCAGCTTTTAGAATTCTCTCTTTGTCTTTAGTTCTTGACATTATTGTTTTTGAGGAAGATTAGCCCTGAGCTAACTACTGTCAATCCTCCTCTTTTTGCTGAGGAAGACTGGCCCTGAGCTAACATCCATGCCCATCTTCCTCTACTTTATACATGGGACACCTACCACAGCCTGGCTTTTGCCAAGCAGTGCCACATCCGCACCCCGTATCCGAACCAGCAAACCCCAGGCCACCAAGAAGCAGAACGTGCAAACTTAACTGCTATGCCACCTGGCTGGCCCCAGTTCTTGACATTTTAATTATAATGTGTCTTATTACAGGCTGCTTTGGGTTGATCTTGTTTGGTGCTCTCTTTGCTTCCTGTACCTGCATGTCTGTTTCCTAACTTAGGTTAGGAAAGTTTTTCAGTTCTTATTTGTTTAAATAGAGTCTCTTTTGTCTCTCTCTTCTCCTTCTGGGACACCTATAATACAGTTGTTAGTGTGCTTGATGTTGTCCCAGGGGTCCCTTAGACTATCCTCATTCTTTTTAATTCTTTTTTCTTTTTTCTGTTCAGCTTGGATGATTTCCTCTACTCTTTCATCCAGCCCACTGATCTGTTCTTCGGCATCATCTGCTTTGCTATTGGTTCCATCTAGTGAATTTTTCATTTCCATTATTGTATTTTTCAGTTCTAATTAGTTCTTTTTTATATTTTCCAATTCTTTGTTGAAGTTCTCACTGTATTCATCTATTCTTCTCCCAAGATCAGTGAGCATCCTTATGACTATTAGTGTGAACTCTTTATCAGGTAGGTTGATTATCTCTGTTTCATTTTGTTCTTTTTCTGAGGATTTGTCCTGTCCCCTTATTTGAAACATATTCTTTTGTCTCCTCATTTTGCCTATTTCTCTGCACTTTTATCTGTGTTTTAGGTAGATCAGCTAAGTCTTTCAATCTTGGAGAAGTGGTCTCATGTAACATATGCCTTATGAGGCCCACAGTGGGCTTCCCTCTTGTCACCAGTTCCAAATGTTCCAGGAGTGCCCCCTGTGTGGGCTACCCAAGTCTGTTTGTTGTGGTGGGGTTGCTCTTACTGTAGGTGCCTGGGGAGGTTAGGCTGTCCCCCTGGACAGCTGGTTATAAGGCTCAGCTGTGTACAGCTGCTATGGTCCCTTCAGTCACTTTATTGGGTTGAGGGAGCCCCAGCACAGTTGGCTGCAAGGTCTAATAGAACATTCCTACTGCAGTTTTTCTGTTAAGTGAATAAGACCCTAGCATGACTGGTTGCTAGACTCAGGGGCTCAGAATTGCTGTAGGCCTCTGGCCTGCAAGGCTGTTGTCAGCTCTCTCAGTTGTACAGCTTGGTGGGGCCAGCCCCAGGCATGGCAGCACATAATTGTTTTAGGCATTGGAAGGTGGGGCAGATCCCCTATATGGCTGTTTAAAGGAGCCCAGGTCTGCTGCAGCTGACAAGCCCCACCCCCACAGGCCCACACACCCTGTCCATGCAGTCCTGCCCTGTGTGTACACCTCGCCCCACTGAAGCAGACCCACTTGCCCTGCTGCAGAGGTCACACACACCCCACCTATGCAGGTCCACAGGTTGCCCAAGGGGTTGCTTGTGGGTAGGGCCCATCCCTAGGGCAGGCTGTCTGCCCTGGTTCAACTGGATTAAATCTGTGCTCTAGTGGGTTGGGCAAACCCCTGTGCTAACAGGCCAGGGGAAGAGCTCCAATGGCATCTGCCAATTTCTGTGTCAGCATACCTGTACTAGGTCACAATAATGTCTGCTGCCAATGTCTCAGTCCCTTGGGAGGTGGTCCCAGCCACCTCCTGCCTCCCTGAGATATGCCTAGAGCCTATAAAGTGAGTCTCTTTTTACCAAAAGACTGTGTACCTTTCTTTCTGGTGATTTTGTGTTGCTTTCCTAAACAGGTGAATTTGTGCATGGGCCCTTTAAGAGCAGGCTTTTCTTTCTCTTATGTTCAATAGCTTTTCTGGGTTTATTCCCCACTGTTGTTAATAGCCAGCCAAGCCAGATATTATGACACTTGCTTCAGTTGTGCGGAGTTCAAAAGCTGCTTATTGTGGCTTTGCTCTCCCACTCAGATCCTCCACTCCTCCAGGGAAGGCTTCATACCTTAGGATTGCTCCTGGCCATGAAGCACTGCAGCTAGAATGTGGCTTTGTTCTCTCCAGGAAGGAATTTCTGCCTCTTCCACCCTCAGTCAGCTGTGTCCCTTGTTGTGGGGGTTTTTTTTATCCAGTTTCCAGTCCTCTCTCAGGGGTAATTGTTCCAAGGGTAGTTGTAAATCTGTTGTGCCTGAGGGAGAAGGTGAGTTCAGAGCACTCCTACACCTCTATTTTCCCAGCAGTCCCAAGAGTTAGTTTGTCAGATAAAATTAATGACTCTCTGGATTTGCAGGTTTGAGGGTCTGAGATTTTAGTAAGAATATTTCAGTCCTAGATCATGTCATTGATTTTCTTTGATGTTAAGGACACGGTGTAAGCACAAGGGCTTACAAAGACCAGCTTTGCCTCCTGTGGAAATACTCCCCAGGACCACGCAAAACCAAGATGCTTATGGAAAATCCTGGAGTCAAACAGAACGATTTGGGGAATTGTTTGAATTTTCACCTGATGAAAATAATTTGACAGTTACTTCGGCTATGAAAAATCAGGCAGATCCAATTTTAAAGTATACCTTTTCTTTAACTTTTAAGTCCACTGAGTATAGGAAATTTAAATGCATTTCCTCTGTTGTCATCAAGCTCTCTTTCACCACCTCTTCTTTCTTTCCTATTGTGCTGATAGAAAAGGTGAAATATCCCCAGAGGAGACAGTAGGAAAGCCTGGAGACACTCTTCCTTTTTCTACAGGTAAGGTTACATGTCCTCATTTTGTCTGCTTCTGAACCTTAATTCAAATCATCATGAAGACGTGGTACTTCAAAAGCAATCCTTAATTGAAGTTGAAAAATTTATAATGTACATTTTCAAAACTAACTTGTATTTCTAACTCTATAAAATAATTTAAATTCATTGTATAAAACTTGGAAAATCTAGAAGAGAATAAGGTAAAACCAAATCACTCCAAATTATCCTACAATTTGGAGGCAATCGTTACCAGTATTTTCAAACAAACAAATTCAAGAAAAATATCTGTGTATGCATCCATTCTATAGTCACCAGAAGAAAAATTAATGAGATCTCACAACCAGAACTCTTTAACTGTAATACCGTTATAGTTAACTGTATGTGGGAGATACATATTTAACCCTTTAACATATCTAGGAGAGCACCAAAATTTGGTCTAGGAAGAAAGAATGATGAGTTCAACTTGGACTAACAGTGTGAGTTATATTTTTCTCAAGAACATATTTATGTGATCTTTAAAAAAAAGGAGTTCAGAATGCACCTAACATCTGGAAATTCCATAATGATGGAAAAAGTATTTGATATTTTGACCTTGCTCTAATGTAACCTCCTCCAGTCTCATTTTTGTGCCTGTAATTTTTTTAATTTCCACAGATGTTGCCAGCATCTCCCTCGGGCCCTTGCCTCTCTCTCCTGATGAGACACTCCTCAACGTCACCCAGATGCCTATAGTAAGACATTCTGAGAGCCAGTCTAGCCCTTCACATGCCTGCCTTTGTTTTATTAGTGAAACAGGAAAAGAGAATGGACAAACCAGCCATCCAATGTTATTAGGGCTACATTTTTATCACTCTGATTAAGAGTCAGTGACTTTGTTTTAGTTAGCATCCTCACTTCTTCCTAGAGACTAAGGGGGAAAATAAATTGAAAACAAGGACAAAGTGAGAGGAATTGCAAGAAGCAGTACCTCGCAGAACCTTCTAGACAGCAGGTGCTCACCAACATTAGAATGAATGAATCTATCAATCAACCCATCAAGTTCTTTCTCCACTGAAGTGTGATCTCATGCTGACAACAAGGGTAGAAGTTTCGTTCTCAGTCATGTCCAGGATGAATAGTTCAGATAAATATCAAAATGATCAAAATCTTGTGTGTCAAATGGGGAAAAATAGAAAGTGTTCACAAGCAAAGAGGAGCACTGGCCACAGCTCTCTTTGAGTGAAAAGGCATGCAGGATGAGGGGATTGTCACAGAATTTAATGTTGGTTATAAAAAAGGAGGGGGGGCATTTGTAACCCCCCAAGAAAGCTTTGATCCTAGACACTCAGTCCCAAAGCAGGGAAACGCCATCCTGGTTCCTCCTGAGTGTCAGGACTGTGGCAGCACCCAGTGAGCAGCAGGCTCAGAAGGGGGCAGAAGCATAGGGGTAGCAAATCAGAACCTGCACATCTCGTCCAGGCTGCCACTGCGGACTCCCCATGTCTGGGCGACTTCTCCAGCTCTTTCCCTTCCTGTGATCCTCTCCCCAAGGCACAGGTCAAAGCTGGACAGTGAGGGTAGGAGGGTCAGTCTCACCAGCTTCCCAGAAAAATTCAGAGATGAGAAGCCTGCTGGCCATCTTCTCTGGCCTTTACATCAGATGGCTGCAGATTTGGTGGAACTATTGCTGTAAACAAAGAATATAAAGGTTTTATTTTTCTCAAAAATACTATTCCATCAACAGTGAAAAGTGCTGTTGGAAGAAATTGAGATTAAACATATTCACTGTAAAATTTCTAGGACAATTCCAGTTTTCCTTCCCTGTTTTCTCACGTTACCTGTGTGCCATATTCTTCAAATCTAATATAGGTCCCTCCTTCTGGACTAAATATCCTCTAAATATTTCATTTCGCATTCATTACATCCTCCTGTTAAGATTCTTTTTAAAACCTGCACCTATCACTTACTCTTCATTCAGAAAACATTTTACTAAAATCCACTGATGTACCAGGCATTGGGTTAACACCAAAGATCCTAAGATGAACAAGACACTGTTCTGTCTTCAAGAAACTTATAATGCAAATAAGTACAACAAAACAGTCCAAGTGCTATGATTGAAGATGGCAGATGTATAGACTGGGACAAAATGATAGGCCAGGACAGTTTGCAAAGGTTTTGACCCCAGTCATTTGTATTCACTGAGAGTTTTGTGCCTAAATGGCCTCATGTTTTTTACTTCGGAAGATTTGATGAAGTGTGAGAATCATGCTGGATTCAATGAGATTAGCATATGAAAAGCAGACTCTAGGTGAGTATATCATAGGTACTGAATGAGCAATTCAGACAATCAGCAATTTGCTGCTACAGGAGTTTAGAGGAGGAAAAGATTTCTACCCTAGATGGTCAGAGGAGATAGTCTTTTAAACGACCCACAGGATGTTGGTAAGAAGTAAAAAAGTGGAGGTATGTGTTTGCTGGAGGTGGGCATGGGGAGCAGCGAGGAGAGTCTCCAGTCAGGAGACGAGCATAAAAATGTAGTGTCTCAGCAAGAGTGGACAGAGCCATTTGGTGGTCAGGGCAGGGAGAAGAGCGAGAGACTAAAATTGTTCAAGCAGATTGGTATCAGATTGTGGAGAGCCTTGAAGGTCAAGAAAAAGAGTCTGGGTTTTGTCTCCTAGATAGTGAGGCATCTGTGAGGATGCTGGGTGAGAGGCATGGAAAATGAGTGCAGCAGCTGAGGGTAAGTTACGAGACTTCTTGGTAATACAGCTAAGGAATTTATTTAAATGTCTCATGTGAACTTTAAATCTGCCTACTGAAATGGTGTTTCTGCCACACTTTCCTCTTAACTTCCCATAGATCCTAGTCCTGTGCTCCACGCATACAGAGGCTCGATGTGTATGATCTGAATGAGTGAATGAATGAGTGAGTAACCTTTTTGTCAAACAAACATCAGTAGCCTGGTAAGTGTGACTCCACATCCTCCACGTGCCCTATTAAAGTCAGAGGCTGTGCCGCAGTCCGCTCCCCGTGGAGGAGGGGAGTTTGTGATAAGAAGTGAGGAGAAACTACACCAGCTGCCACTCGGCTGAGTTCTGCCCGTCAGCATTTTCTTGGTTCTTCTCTTTTTACAGCTTCCTAATTTCACCTTGTACATTACCAGAGACATTCAATTTTCCACAGACATATTTTTTACTCTTTTGAGAAAGCTGTGCAGATTTCAGAATCGTCTGGGTACCCAAGGCTGAAAATCTATCAAACCCCGAGTTTGAAACCCAGCTGCAGGCTTGCTCTGTGCCCTGGGAGCCCATGTGAGTTCAGAACAATGAGAGACGCATGCTTGTTCCCAGACCAGAGGGCAAAAGGGATGACCCCTGGCCCTTTGTGAGCAGAAGCCAAATCCAGATCCTCAGAATAGAGTGTCTATTCACAGCCACAGGCTTCCAAAGGTGGCTCAGATATGCCATTCCTTCTGAGAGAGAGATTTCAAAGCGTCCCTTCACCTGACAGTGCTTTCTAACTAGTTTTAATGTGAAGCTTAAGTACACAGGTTCTCGTTAAACCAGGGCAGACTCTTCTCTAAAAGGGATTATATTAGATACCTCAGCATCTATAGGTTATCTTGTCTAATCCAGTCCTCATCAAAGAGTATTTATAAAGTTACGCTAGGATGGGGCACAATCCTAGTGATGCTCCAGCAACACATATGAATCGTGTGTGTGTGTGTGTGTGTGCGTGTCTGTGAATGCTTTCAGGAAGAACACACAGTCATCAAATGACAGTGTTCTCAAGGATTCTAAATAGTTAACTCTTTGGAGCTTCGGTGCTTTGTCTCCCAGTGAAATTTGGAGGCCACTTCTAGTCAATAGGACTTTTATTCTAGAAGCACTCAAGCCTTCCTAATCCACTTCTTGAGACAATAGCAATATGTTATATAATATAACCATTTGCTTGTGGTTTATATTAATGGAAGACCTTTTTTAACTCAGCAAAGAGAAACAGAATTCACTGAGCTACCCAGGGGCCCACTGGAGCAGAAGGTGGAGCTGAGCATCTCTCTGGCCAACCGGAGGTTCAAGGCGGAGCTCACTGACCCCCAGTCCCCGTATTTCCAGGAGCTGGCAGCAGAGTCTCAGCTTCAGGTGAGTGGACTCTCCCCACAGCCCCAGTCGTGACTCAGAATCTGGGAGCCAGCAGGACATAAACCCTTTTGGCTAATAGTTCCACCTTCTTGTGACCAGGCATCCATTTTTAACCATTAAAAAGCAGTCAAAAACTGCAATGGGTCCCAACATGTTAGGACAAATGGATCTCCAGGAAAGTTTTCCATTCCAACTTTTCCATCTTATAACTCATTTACATTTACATTGTCTTAAAATATTAGCAGGTTTTTAAATCTCATTTACCTGAAAGCCCCGAGGAGCTCTTCTGTATGTCTAACGTGTCCATGTTGGCACAAACTAGGGAATGTACTCAGTTGAAATATGAATTTTTAATCCATAAGGCTTTATCTTTCATACTATTTCCACTTTTGCAGTTTGATGCAATTTAAAGACATGACATTTTTCACGGGTGACAGGTGAAAGGCAATTATGCTGTCCATGTCATCCACTAAACTGAGATGTCCCAAGATGTCTCTTCCGTCTCTGACCATCATATCTGCCTGTCCGTGATTAAATTAAAAGGCTCTTCATTCCCTGCATGATAAACCAAACTACCACGCTGTCCATGGCATCTATACGCCATGACGAGACCCCTGCCTTCCTTGCCAGCCTCGTCTTCATACCAGCTGACTGCCATCCCCCTCCTTTGTACTGTACTTTCCAGATATACAAACTGCTTGCGAATCTTTTCTCACCTTTAGCGTTTACATGTGCTGCCTCCTCTGTGGGGAATAGCCTTCCCTGACTTCACCTTACAAACTTCATCATAGAAAGTTCTCTCTACCCTTCTGGGTCAGTGCCTCTCCTCTGGGCTAACACCTGGTGCCCACTGTTGTCACAACACTTGTCACCCTGTCTTGAGATGGTTTGCTTACATGTCTATGGCTTTGTTGTCTCCATTCCTCCCTCCTTGCCTGCCATCCTCACTGCCACCAGGCTATGAGCTTCCCCTGGAAGGCAGGAAAATTTCTTTCATCTCTGCAGCCTCACCTCCTCATACAGAACTGGAGATGCAGCTAACTACTCAGTAATTGTTTGTAGAAATGCACCTGAAAAGGGAAGCATGGGATTCCATAACAAGGAGCTGCGTTATTGGCAGCCTGGGTGCCCAAGCATCTTACTCAGCCTGGCCAGGGAGCAAACAGGCCCTACTTGTCATACATGGAGAATTCAATGCTCACTTCCTCTCAACTGGAGAGGAGATGAATAATTGAAATATTCTTGACCTCCAACCTCTCCCTGCATCAGCATTCAGTCAATAAAATGTGAAGAATCATTTCTACAAACTTCAAAGAGAAAGCTTCAGCATGCGGTGTTTATAAACCAAAGAAGTACTTAGACATGCATTATTCATTTGACAGAATGAATTAAAGAATAGTCTGTTAAATTTTCTATTTGTTCTTTCAAATATTCTTTTCAACTAGTCCTTAGTATTAGAGTATCTTCAAAATTGAATAATTGGCCATGGACTGTCTTCACTGACCTGAGGTTAATTTTCTAAGTGCCTAAAACAACCTGATATAGAGTAACGCAAATAAACTATAATTTTTTTAAATCTGAGTTCTAGTCTTCTTTCTGCTAAGAATTTGCCAGGAGAATTTGGGGGTCACTTCCTTGACTTTAGATTCCTCATTTAGAAATTAAAGATGACCTCAAAGTCCCTGTCCAAGTCTAAAACACTGTGTATAGAAATAATAGTACTGTTCTTAATGTTTTATATGTATTAACTCATTCCATTTTTCACACAATCCTATAAGTTAAAAATATTATTTCCCTTTTTTACAAGTGAGGATACTGAGGCACAAGGAGATTAATTAATATGCCCCATAATGTCACACCTATCTGCTGGTAGAACCAAGATTCAAACCCGGGCAGCCTGGCATCAGATCCCCTGCTCTGAACCACTATGCTATGCTTCCTATTTTCCCCAAATTTTTGTATCATCATCAAATAAACAAGCCCCTTCTAGCCTCTGAAAAACTTACTAGCCAAAGAAGAGTGTGTCTGCTCAGTCTCGCTCCAGAGACTCACCACCTCAGTCCTGCTGGTTCGGTTTCCACAGTCAACGGCTTCTCTAAGGGGGAGCCGCTCTGCTTAGAGCATCTGTTCCCCTTCTAGGCTCCTGAACAGCCTGAACCACTCAGCAGCCTGCCATCAGATGGCCAACCAGCCCCACCACAGCTCAACACTGGTGTCAGCACAGCCATTCGGCCCTAATCAGGAATTAATGGACAGTGCTTTGCAGTAATTTAATTTCCACAATAAACCTAATGAGCAATTTAATACAAATGTCAAAAGGAATGCTTAGTTGTTTTCTAAATGCTTTCTCCTGTGCAAACATTCATGAGAACTCAACACAGCCGCCTCTTTATAGCCCCGTTAACATACATTCCAGCAGAATCAGGGAGGCCCCTGTGCATTTACTATTATTAATAAGGTTAACTGGGCACTTAATTAGCGATTTAGTGGTTAGTGCTCCATGATTGGAAGGTCCCCAGAAGATTATTTAGCAGAATTAACTGACGGCTTTTGTCATCTCCTGTCTAGACACCCTCTGCCCCCTCCTAAGCAAAACTGATTCTTAATCAATCACAGACAGGTTCACAAAGAGGGCATGGACACAAGTGACAATCCCATCCACCAGAGCCAGTGCCATGGAGCATCCTTGGAGGGGGGGATGGCTCTCCCCAGCGATGCTGCCTGCTGCCCACACTGCAGCTACAGCTTCTAGGAAAGCAGTCCTGTGCTTGCTTGCTTGTTTTCCTACATATAGTAGCATCTCTGGTATCCTAGACCAGAAAGAGGGATGAGTCAGGGCCTGAATCTTCTGCTCCAGCACCTGCAGCTCACACTTGAACATTCAGTCCTGGAACAGTTACTGGAACAGCAGGACAAACGCCTGTGGCCCCCAGGCTATTTGTCACAGGAGGCCAGAGCCAATCTGAAGCACATACACAGCTCTTTCCCAACTGCCCCTGTAATAAAGGCCAGCTCTGCAGAACCTAACCTGCTAGCTCTCCTCTGTTAAGCCCGTGGTGTGGTGGGAGTGGAGGCACAGAAACTTATTACCCAGGCCCCTGCCCATAATCACGATGGGGACCCTCATCCTGTCCTTCCCCTCACTGAGGCTTTCAAAAACAACTGACTGAAGGCTTCCTCTGCCCTTCCTGGGCTCCGTGCTACGTGGCTATTGAGGAAGTGGAAGAAAATCAGGCTATCAAGGAGCTAGTAATTCAGTAGAAGAGATAGAGAATAAGTAAATAAATAATACGATATCACTCTCTGCCCACTGCGTGTCAGGCATTTAACAATCATTCCTCACAGCAGACTGACAGTATAGGTACTGTTATCCCATTTTGGCTAAGGAGACTGATAGCCAGAGAGATTAAGCAAAAAACTCAAGGTCTTGCAGCCAGAAAGTAGAAAAACCAATATTTAAACTCAGGCCTATACAGCTATCTCCCCATCACCCGAAAGCTGAGCTACCTTCATCACTGCAGTTACGATACACTCTGGGAATGAAAACTATTTTTAATATTGGTGCAAGAAGATGTAATTTAGAAGGTAAGTCAGTCTGCTAGGGAAAAAATCCGTGATGCACTCCAAAGCCCAATGTAAATGATTTGGGGATTCTCCGTGCATCACTGCTCTGGTCCTTGGCAAAGATAATGTAGAGTCGGCTGTAATTTTAGATACAGTGACAATGCAGTGGCATGTTGATGAGTTTGGAGAATGAACAGCTGCACTTAACTCAAACAAAATTTGATGAGTCCCTACTATGTGGATGGCAATCTGCCAGGTACTGAGAGGGGGGCAGATAAAGATGAATAAAGAAGACATGACCCCGGAGCCCAAGGAGCTTCATCTCAGAGACAGACAACAGGCACCTCACAGACTGTTTTATGGGACATGCCCTAAGTTCTAGAGTGGTAGGAAGAAGGAATCATTGAGACTGACTTTGGGGCTTCTACAAATGCTTTGTAATAGAGAAGGTGCTTGAGCTGGCTTTGAAGGTTGGGGGAGGATGGCAGCCAATGAGCAGAAGGTAGCAGAAGTTGCATCTTAGGCTAAAGGGGAAAAATTCATAGAAGTTTGGAGGAAGTACACGTTGTGTTTGGGCAGAGACAGGTTAAGTTAGTGTGACTAGAGGACACAATATTGGTCAAGGAGGTAATGATGGCAGGAACTGCAAATGGTAAGCTACTTGGGCAGTGGAGGGGGTAGGTTGTAGAGAGCCTTAAATGCCCCTCTAAAGAATTGGACCTTATTCACTAGTCATTGGAGCCCATCAAGGGATTTTTAGTGAAGAGCAGCAGATATGGAATGATTAACTTGGAAAAAAATTGTACTTAAGGAGCTATCACCTCTCTTTGCCCATACAAACCCAAAAAACCATTGCAGCAATACAGAAGGGACGATAGGGAGGGGGTGCCGGCCATGAGAATAAGAAGAACATTGTAAGAACAAAAGGCATGTGAGATTCGAACGAACAGGAGTTGGTGACTGGATGGGAGGGGCACAGAGGGAAGGTATGTAGGGATGCTGGCCTTTCCGGCATGGAAGACGATGGGTGTTCACGACCCTGACAAATAAGAGCCCAGGAGGAAAGGCAGATTTGGATGGAAGAGAATGACTCTGGTTTGGGCATATTTGGTTAGTGGCAAAATTGGGATTTTCATATGGAGAACTCAAAGCTGTGTCTCAGGTGATCATTGAAGCCATGGGAGAAAATGAGACGCCCCAGTGAGAGGCAGGGGGGAGCTGGCACAGGGAAGGAGGACAGGGCTGAGGCCCTGATCACCTCTTCAGCCTCATCTTTCTCCCCGCTCTCCCTCCCAAGCTTCACTACCAACTACTCTCCCTTCCTCTCAGGCTCTCTTGCCTCCCTCAGCTGTAAGGTGGATGGGGCAGTGCCTGTCTATGTGACAATGCGTTCCCAGAGCCTAGCACAGCACTACAGTTGAGCTTACTGAATAAACGGGAGAGGCAGTGAAATGAGGAAGCGGAGGACCAAAACCTGCAGAATCCTTATATTTAAAGTAGAGAGTGAAGACAGGAATAGGATGGAGTAAAGAAGACTGAGAAAGTCATCAGAGAGATGGAAGAAAAACGAGAAAAAAGCAGAGACATCATGGAGGAGGAACGTAAAATGCCCCTGGATTTGGAGAGAGCCAAGACAATGGCCTGGAGAGCACCCGCCCACCTGCGGGAAGGCAGAGGAGAAGCCAGGCTGTTGGGGGATGGGGAGAAACTGAGTCTCGCAGTGGTAAGATATTCGAGCATGCACCTCATTAGCAGAGTCAAATTAACTAAGAAAATTTATTGTACAGGCCACATAAATCTAAGAGCAAATCTAGTCTATTAGAGTCTCCTTCTACCATTTTATTTAGATACAGCAGCCATTTAGACTTTAATAATCCCTTCAACATTATAGATATTTTCCAAATCGTATAATTCAATTCAGAAAATATTATAGTTACTCTGTGTATAAGTAAAAACACTGTAGCCAAAAAAAGTTTCTTTCAAGTACTACCTTAAAGTTATTTCATATTTTATGTAAAGTAACCATGAAAGTAGGTCAGAACTACCCAATTACAGCTTTTAAATAAATAGCAAAACACTTTCCTCTAGGTTTCGGAAATAACTGAGAACAAAGAGTTTGGCCTCAATCGTTGCTTCAATTTTCCATCTTCATTTGTTTCCCTAACTCATCAAAAGTGCTCAGGCTTTTTCAATTAGGTAAGATCTGACCCAGTAGAACCAAAGAGTACTTCATAAATGTATTTCTCTCTGCAGATGCAAAAGGTATTTAAGAAACTTCCAGGATTCAAAGAAATCCATGTGTTAGGATTTAGGTAAGTAAGAGAAGGAGACTCTTCTCAATTTTTCAATTACTCTCTCCCTGTCCTCCTTTAAAAGCAATGTCATGAGGATTACAAGGTGCTTTTTCCCCTCGTTGTTGGGCTCTGCCAAATTCTGAAACCTGGATACATCTCAGACAAAGGAATTGTCTAATTAGAGCATGACTGTAGGTGATTTTTTCCAGGGGTACCACAGGAGCTGCATTCCTTCCTCCCTCTGGATCAGAAACACTGCTGTCTGCAGAGAGCTCGTCTGCTGTCCTTGGCAATGTTGTTTTGTTTTGTTTAAAAGATTGGTACCTGAGCTAACAACTGTTGCCAATCTTTTTTTTCTTTTTCTGCTTTGTCTCCCCAAATCCCCCCAGCACATAGTTGGATATTTCAGTTGTGGGTCCTTCTAGTTGCGGCAGGTGGGACGCCACCTCAGTATGGCTTGATGAGCAGTGCCATGTCCGTGCCCAGGAGCCGAACCAGTGAAACCCTGAGCCACTGCAGCAGAGTGCACGAACTTAACCACTCGGCCACGGGGCCGGCCCCAATGTCCTTGGCGATGTTCTTAATGAACCACTTAGGACAACACCTCAGCAGAGACAAATCCAAAAAAGTAGCAATTAGTTGCCTTGGTGTCTGCTCACCTGGTTTCCTATCAAATGCTAAATATCATCATCGTCTAAACAAATCAGGCTGACCCGAGGCAGACAGGTGAGACTACTAGAAAGCGGCACCTTAGGGGTAGGAGAGTCAGGTGGACAGGGACAGGGTGGGTGGAAGCAAGACTTCCCAAAAGATATCTTTTATATCATTTTGATGTGTGAAGCACAGTAATGTATTACCAGGCAAAAGTTGTTAAATTAAAATTTTAAATATATAAAAGAAATGAAGTAATAAAATAGTGCCATGCTAAAGCAGGGTTCCATCATGTCCCCACGGCTTTTCCACAAGCAGGCCTATATCCGTTAGCATCTCAACACTCTAGAGCAGGTTTATGATTTTTGGCAAGGATTTTTACCTCTTTCTTGTAAGTTCTCATTATTCAAAACATCTACAGGTGGGGTCATAATATGGTATTTTTTTACTGTGCCACAGGGTATGTGTCAACCTGCTGTGGCAGAATGAGATTCCATGCCCTGGGGGGATTTGTAAAGTGGGGAGAGCAACCCTCACCTGAAGTCCTTCCTGGCCCTTCACCATCTATTGTCTCCCAGCTGGAAGGTGCACAGTGAAGGGCTCCCACACCCACAGGGAACAGCCTCTGGGGGCCTCCACCAGCTTATTTCTTTCAAGCGCTCAGGCCCTCTGATTTATGTAAGACCAGAGGAAGGAATATTGAAAAGTGAAAGTTATAAAGGATGAAAGCCTTAACATTTACCAAAGCAGCCTCGTTTTTCTTTATTGCAAGATGCTGCTCTGCAGTATTCCATGTGAAGTCAGATGGATTAGAGAGAAATAAAAGGTGATAGGAGAATATTCCACATAGATAGCAGGGTCTTCGGGAGGAAACACTTCAGTCAAAGAATACGTTTTTCATTTAAAGCTGAAGGAAACGATAGGAGCAGCTCTCCTGGTGAATGTTCAAAGGCCCATTATCTCCTCCCTTCAAATAAATGAAAACCTAATAATAAAAAAGTCTATTTCAGAAGAAAACCAAAATGTTAGGTGATGAGACTTTGCAAGGTAAAACTTTTAAAGATATATCCCTTAAAACTGCATCTTTCCTGTGTGTTTATCTCTGTGCTTATCATTTCTGCCAGAATGCTTATCAAGTAAATCTGATCACATCTCCCAATGATTTCTATCATGTAATGAAGACACAGTCTCCCAGAAAACACCTTGACCCCTGAATACAATAAACAATATGCTTACGAGTGTAGCAAAGTTTTAATCATTAATAACACTACTCGGAATATTGTAAAGTAAACTTATTATGAAGGAAATTGCTTTTTCATGGAGCCAGATCCCCACAGAAGACCTAGAATCCTGTAAGTCTCATGGTGCTGTCTTTCTTTCATTTGTACACATTCTCATTTGTATAAAACCTGACCTAAAAGTTAACAACTATTTTTGTATCTGTGACCTCATTTGATTCTCTCGACACAATCGGGAAGTAGTTAGGACATGTATTAGTAGCACAATTACAAGGATGAACAGTAAAAGGTCCACTTAAATATTGCTTTATCTCTTAAAGCAAATACGGGAAACTATTAACAATCATTAAATCTAATTGGAGGGTTTATTCCTTAAAGACTTGTATACAAATATCCACAGCGCCTTTATTTGTACTAGCCGAAAACTGGAAACAACACACATGTCCATCAATAGAGCAACAGATAAACAAGTTGTGGCATGTTCTTACCATACACAACGACTCAGCAAAGGAATGAACTATTGGAACGCACAAGAACATGGGTTCATCTCAAGATTATTATGCTGAGTGGAAGATGCCAGATAAAAGGCAGTGGATTATTATTCCGTTTATACTTAACTCTAGAAAATACAGGCTAATCCATAGCGACAGAAAACAGATGAGTGGTTGCTTTGGGAGGACGAGACAGAGAGGGACGAGAGGGAAGGATGACAAAGGGGCATGAGTGAACCTTTGGGAGTGATGATGATGCTCACTATCTTGATTGTGGCGATGGCTCCACAGGTGTACAGTGTCAAACCAATCATATCGTATACCTTCAACATGTGCAGTTTGTTTCATGACAGATATTTCAATAAAGCAATTATTTTTTTGAGGAAGATTAGCCCTGAGCTAACTACTGCCAATCCTCCTCTTTTTGCTGAGGAAGCCTGGCCCTGAGCTAACATCCATGCCCATCTTCCTCTACTTTATACGTGGGACGCCTACCACAGCATGGAGTGCCAAGTGGTGCCATGTCTGCACCCAGGATCCAAACCAGCGAACCCCAGGCCGCCGAGAAGTGGAACATGCGAACTTAACCACTGTGCCACTGGGCCGGCCCCCAATAAAGCTATTTTTTTAAAAGGAGCAGGACTAAAATCTTGATCCAGGAAGCCCAGCCTCTCTCCAGAGCTTCGTGGATGACAAGCTATTGAGGAACACAAGCAAGAGGCAGGCCTGGATGAATGTCCAGCTGGTACAGAAGCAAGTCCCTCCCACAGAGCAGCCCCAATGAGACAGTCACAGAGTCTCCCCGCCCCACAGGGGAAGCAGTGGCAGAGCCCATGTCAGTCATGTTACATCAGGGATGAGAGTCGGCTGAATTCACGGGCCAGGCAGACGGAGCAGCAGCACGAACCCCAGCACACATGTAGAGTATCTGTCAGCGACTATCATTTGAAATATAAAGTGAGAAAACTGAATATAGCTTCTAAACTAAATTCATATACATGTCAGGAGGAGTCCAAAATGTATGTGTCAGTTTGGTGACCAGATGGCCTTTTTCAGGCACAAGCAAGTGGTAGCCCAACAAAATGAGCCCAGGCTTGAGGTCAGGCAGGCCAGGGTTTGAATCCTGGCTCTGCCACTTTCCAGCTGACAACTTCTCCTCTCTCTGCGTGTTCCCTTATCAGTAAAATGGGGACTGTTTTGTTGAAATGATTACATGCAGATGCATGTAAACTGCTGGGCGCAGACCACCCACACAGTAAACAGGTGTTTGCAACCTGTTCCATGGTGAATGGTACCGTTCCCTCAAGGCTTACCGATTAAAGCAATTTGAGAAATAATCAGTCACCAAAACCAGTTTTAGGGTCTGGTCTCAGATAAATTACCTTCAGGAATAAACTAATCATTAAATGCTATTCAGAGGGTGAGAAATCCATTTATAAAATACTTTCTAAAAAACATCCCGGCACCAGCACCATCCAAAATATAGGATGTATAGGATATTTACAGTCTCTTTAGGAAGAATATGAGGCTCTCAAAGAGTTTAAGAAGAAGACCAAAAGTACAAATAATCTGAACTAAGGCTCAGATCCTAATCAGAAACCTTGTATAATGATGTTTACTTCCTGAGCTTCTTATGGCTCTCAAAATTTCCATCCACGTTCTGACGGCAGTTCATTTTTCCTTCAAAGCTCTAGGCAAACATTGGAGACAACTGAAAAGAACCTTTCTCGTGTTTTTTTGGTGCGTAAAATGATTCACTGAATGTCTCAATAAATTTCATAAATTGTTTTTCCCTTGCATGTTCCCATCGTGCACAACGAAATGAAGACCAAAGAAAGAACGAGACGGGTAATTCAGACTTTTTTGATGTTTTGAAATACAGTACATTTTCCCCCACAATTTATATGTTGATCTTTTACAAATAACTTTTACATATAAGTCTAAGATAAAGCAAATGACTTTTTAAAGGTTTATTAATTAAAAGACATTGATTGATCAATTACTTGGTCGAAAATACTCTCGAGTCAAATCACTACGTGAGATAAGCAGGTAAACAATAACGATCTGCAGAAGAGTATTGTATAAAACTCAAAATCTAATTAGAAAAACATAAAAACACACATCTGTGATGTAAGCGTGCATTAACAATTTCTTGAACGTCATGTCAGAAGTTGTCCGTCTGAATGCACACTTGTCCACGTGACGATCCTAAGTCAGGAATACAGCAGAGAAACTAGCTTGCTCCTTGGTTCCAAGGTCAATGTGAACTGGGAAGGGCCTGCTGCACTTGGAGAGCTCGGTAATAAGACTCCAGCTTTGGCTCCTATAATTGACTCATGAAATAATGAACTGTAGCTTCTGACTGATTGCGTGCCCCAAGGAACTGCCGGGAATACACACTGTCGGTTCCTATGGCCTTTAAAACACTTTTGCATCCCTCTGTGTGGATTTATGGCATGAATAAAAGGTAAAACCTGGTCTTAGAGGACAGAGCTATAGAGAATCCAATTTCATTTTTGCATGCAAAAAGGCGTTGAATTACTAAGAAAGATAAATATAGTTAATCATGTGCTACTTCCGTCTCTCTCGTCTCACACCTTCCCTCTAAGATATTGTTTTACAAGCAGCTTGAGTGAAAAGATTATGTTGAATTTAGTTTTCTTTTTTAATTAAAAAGTATTTCTTGAGAAAAGTAGAAGAGAAATGACCTTAAGAACTGAAGCTTTGACTTGATTACAACATGTACATGCTATTGTACCACTGCTGTATCCTACGTGGCCATTTCATAGACCTTTGTAAAGGAGGCTATTTGCAGAAAAAAGGACAAGTCATCCTTCTTCCTGATTGGCATTGTAGGACTGTACTTATAAGACCACCAAGAACACTGGTCAATAACAGCAAGTCTTCACAATTAACACTTTTTCATAAAGACCTAGGATAAAAATCTATGGTCACTTGAATCAATCAGTAGTCCCTCTTCAAGCTGAACTTAACTCCTATCCCGACATTTTATTTTAGAACTAAAATATATGTCAATTCTTTTTCCACGTTTCAAATTTCTGACCAACATTGAAATTAGTTTTGAAGTTGGATATTCTTTAAAAAGCCCATCAGGAAAGGGGTTGAAGCTGTCCTGAAGCTTTGTAGCAACATAGTGACTCTCTTTACATGGCATGTAACAATACTTTGGGTGCAATTGTCCTCTGCTGTCTACAGTTCAAGCTCCACAGAAATGCAACTTACGGCCATCTTTAAGAGAGACAATGCAGAAGCAAAAAGTTCCGCAAGTGACCTCTTGTCTTTTGATTCCAACAAAATTGAAAACGAAGGAGTCCCCCATGGAACGATGGAGGAGGACCAGCAAACAGAACTCTATATCACAGCTTTAGACCTCAAAAAGCTGATCAGCAGAGCACTAGAGGAAGACCAATCCTTGGATGTGGGGACAGTTCAGTTCACTGATGGTCAGTTGGTGGTTTCATAGTTCTGGGTTTATCCTCATTCTGATAGAGAGAGCAGGAGGTGTGACTGTCTCCTGGTCACTATCACTTTAACTTGGGTTTTGTAGAGTCAATCATTTCTGTGATAGGCCCATCATGTACAGTATCATTTCTGTCTTTTCTCACTCCCTCCTGTGACTCATTTGATGAGCCTTTGGTGACCACTTCAAACCAAGAATAGCTCTAGGAGAAGCCAAAAGTTTCGGTTCAGCCCACCTCAATCACTGTCATCCAGTGGAGCCCAGGTGGAGAAAAGAAGCATGGACAGTTCTGTTCTATTGATTCAACCCAGATTCCTTCATCTAGTAAATTTATCAGGTCCCAGAAGGAAACAGATGGCACATTCAAATTAAGATAACATGAGGAGAGTTTGATAAAGGGACTGTTTATAAAGGTTTCCCTGATGCCCAAAGGAATAGGACAGTTCCCTGGGGCTAGAGTGACAGTGCAAGGCCCCTTCACTACCTCTAGGTGTGAAGTGTTGCCTAATGAGGTATGCCATCCCAAAGACAGAGGGCAAGGAACCATTGACATAGTCCATTTAAGTCAGCCTCCTGGGACAGAGAGTAGCAGGGAGAGGAGAAGACAGAGGGTCTAGAGGTGTCCACAAGATAATCAGACACACTCAGGATCCTCAGAGGGTGCCTGAAGGGACCCAGGAACTTAGAATCCTCAGTAGGCCCAGTACTCCCAGCATAATAGGTGGGCACTGGAAATGCCATTTTAGAATGACATGGCATGAAACTGGCATTCTCTGCCAGTTCTGTTTCTCTAGTTTAGAGAGTCAAACTCAACACTGGAAAACTCTACAAAGGTCCCTTGGGACAAGATGCAAGACAAGGTAGGAAAGAAAAGATGGACTTGAGACTCATCTCAGAGACTGTCTGGTACTCTGAGTTTGTCTCTTTGTTGAACCTGCTGCAATGTTCTGAGAATCAGGCTTCAGGGTGGAAGTAGGACTCCACGAGTAGTCCTCGGTTCCAGTGTTTATTCTAGCCATTTTTCTTTGTCAGCTTAGTTATATTTTCCTCCCTACTGGCCTAGGCAGTCAGCCTGTCTGCTTGATCCAAATCTGTAAATAAAACTAAACGTCCTAAAAAATCCACTTTAATAACTGTTCTTGTCACATAAACATGCAAGATGCCCCCCCTGTATCTGTCCTTCAACATATTATTCAGATCAATAACCATTAATTTGTGTGACACTGAATTCTTAGTGATTTATTTCAGCACTCCTTAAGAACTGATTATGACCACATCTTACAGCCCTGTTTTATTGCCCAAACCACAAAAGAAAAAGAAAGAAACACTCAAACTCTGTGATTTTTCACCCACAGAAATTGTTGGGCCATTGCCAGGCCCGGATCCTGACGCCCAATCAGGGCTTCCACTGCTCCTTGCTGATATCACAAAGGTGAGTGAGTTGTTGTCCTTTTGTTCTTCCAATAGGAACAAAGCCTCAAAACTTTCCATCAAAAACATCGGCTTACAGACTAAACAGAGCAAAGTCCCCTTTGTGATTCTAATTATATTTCTTTTCTGTTTTTTATAGGCAGTACTGTGTTACCCACTTCCAGTATCTGTATTAATAAAATATAAAAAACTTGAATTTCAAATATCCTAAAGTTCAAAGTTTCTTTCCATCTAGTTAGATCTTTGTTTCAATTAGAGTCAGGATTTGCTCCATTTTTGACAAAAGAAACACATGTTCATGAACTGAAAAGAATACTTAAAGGAGAATATATTAACTTTGACTTGACTTTCAGGAATAAATATAAACGTAAACATATTTTATAAATTTGCTCTTAAGTCTTAAGATCTTATCTACATATTTTTATGGGGGTTTCATAAGTACAAGTTAACATCTAGTAAAAATGATAAATTCATTAATAATTTTTATATTTCAAGCTATGTTCATTTAATTTATGAAAACAGTTGTTCCCGGGGTGTTCATAAATGGAAGTGCTGAATAGGCTCTATCTTCTCTTTAAATGAAAGAATCCATAAATCCAAACAGGATTAACATAATTCAAAATATTTCAGTTATTAGTTAAGCCTACACAGGCAGACTCAGTTAATGAAGAAGCCAATGGATCATATTTTAACACTATATCAAAACATATTTTCCTTTCAGGACATGCTTCTGTACCAGAACTCTATGTAGTCTCAAATCAACTACAAAATGATTTGCCTAAATTTAATTCAAAAGAAAAAAACACAGAGCATAGACCTTCTCATAGACAAAGAAATGTGCCTGCTCAACATCTGTCTTTCTAAATTCCTTCTTCAGGATGCCACTTGGAGTCCAGAACTTCCTCTTGGTCAACCCAGGCTTGAGGCAGCGGACAGCACTGCACACGGTCTACCTGGTGAGTTTCTTCCCACAAAGTCTGTTTTCGCTGACAGCATCCCCTTTGAGGAATCCATCTATGACGCTACCTCAAAGACCAGTGACAAAGGCATCCTTGACCCAGGGGAAGGTTTGCTCACACCAGAATTTCCAACAGCAAGGCCGTCCGCTGAGCCTCCCTCTTCTGAAGAGGAGGACACCCTTGGCGCCCTGCTCCCAGCTCTAGTCCCCAGTCCCACGGAGAGCACGGGTGGCCCTTTTCTGATGGGTCTCGTGATAGAGGCTGAAGCCAAAGCAGCACCAGCTGTTGCCCACACAGAACAGCTGTCTCTTCTGGCCTTTGAAACTGAGAGTCCATCAGGACAAGGTAAGTCTCAAGGCCCAAGTCCATGACCAGAGGCTATGGCAACAGGGGTTTGGGCCCACACAATCATTATATGTGATCCTGTACACCATATACACTCCCACCATTGACACTGTTTGTCCTGCTATGTGTGTTTCTTTAGTGCCAGTTAGCTCATGTGTAGTTGATATATAAGGATGTCAGGAAACACTGAAGTCCTCTTGGTTCACTTTCGAATGTCCAAGAATGTTCATTTTTGAGGCATTAGGGTCAAACTTTCTCACAGATAAAGAGAAATCTTTAGCAACATATGAAAACCTTAAGAAAAACCTTGAAAATTCTGCATAAGATCCTGTTTTTTTAGTTCAAGAAGTAGTTGATTTAGTGGCTTCAAGAACTAGGTGGGGCCCACTCGGTGGCTCCACTTCAGCCTCCCTGGGTTGGCAGGTTCAGACCCTGGGTGCAGACCTATACACCGTTCATTAAGCCATGCTATGCTGGCATCCCACATACAAAATAGAGGAAGAATTGGTATGGGTGTTTGCTCAGCAACAATCTTCCTCAAGCAAAAAGAGGAAGATTGATAATAGATGTTAACTCAGGGTCAATCTTCCTGACAAAAGAAAAAAATAAACCCTATGCTTTCCACTTTATACAGCTATCATGTGAAACTGTAAGTGAACTATTTTAAGGGAACGTGAACCTCAGGATACAAGGCTGATAAGGATTCACTGTGATTTTAGGTGCAAATGCCAGTGGAGATTTGTTATATCTGATATTTTTAATAGGATTGTTACTGTTTTAGTTAGGACTCTACAAAATTCTACAGGTTTTGAGTGACTCACCTCAATCCTATTTTCCTCATAAAACCTGTGCGCAATCAGTGTGCAGTTTTATGGAATACAAGGTTTTTCACAAATACACATACAGCATGATAGCAGAAGCACCTATACAAATTATATTTGGTTGACATGATTATCAGTGAATAAATGTTGACTGCATTGTATAGTTATCTATTTCAACCACCCTTACATTACAAACCACCCTTAAAGTTAGTGGCTCAAAACAACAATCCTTTATTTTACCCGTACATCTGAAATCTGGGCAGAGATAAGTGGAGACAACTCTTCTCTGCTCCATGTTGTGTCAGTTAGAGTATCTCAACTGGTGTTGAAGATATTTATCCAAGATGGTTCGCTCACATGGCCAGCACATCAGTGCTCAACTAGAGCTGCTGGCTGGGGGCCTGCTTTCTCCTCTCTCTAGGCCTCTCTGTGGGACCACTGGGGCTTCCTCACAGCCTCGCAGCTGGGTTCAAAGAGTCAGTATTGCAAGAGACAGAAAGTGGAAGCTGCCAAACTCTTAAGAGTCAAGAAACAGTGTCACTTTCTCACATTCCAATGGCTAGGCAGCCATGGAGCCATCTCGATTTAAGAGAAGGAAACATAGACCTTGTCTCTTGACAGGAGAGTATCAAAGAATTTATGGCCATTTACAATCAACCACAATCCACACTGTCCACTATTTTCCAAATCATTTAAAAGTTGGTTGGATAAAACAAAACAAACTTTTTGGTGAAATGACTGATATTAAATCCTCACTAGATTCCTTTCTGTCATTATAAATTGTAAAACCTTGTTTCAAGATCAGCATTTCAGGTAGATTAATAAAAATGAGAGTATACCTATGATAAAAATATCATTGTATTTTCCAAATTCCTTTACTGTTCTCATTTTATTATATATTCCTTCCATTCATGATTATAGTATAAGAACGCTAAAGCTGGAAGGCATCTTAGACATAATCTAGTTAAGCTACTGTGTTTCACAGATAAGAAAAGCAAGGTTAGAGATGTGAAGTGTCTTGTTCAAGGTCACACTATAGCTGGTCGCAAAGCCAGGATCATCATTCAAGTTTCCTCCATCTATTACATTACGTTTGGCTTAAGTAGCCCCATCATTTAAAAAAAATATTCCTTCAAACTTGATTTGCCTTCAAACCACAGCCTCTCCTCTCTCTATTTCACTACACTGTCAATTTTTTTAAATAGTATAGGCTTCTGGGTCTTTACTGTTTCATCTGCTAATCACCACAAGATTTCACCTCTAACCACACATTATAGGGACACGATTTTCACAAAAATCACAGATGATTTCCTAATTAATCAATTTAGCAGCCTCATTTTCATCTTCATTTCACTTGATATTTCTGGTGTGATGCTCTTGCTGACCCCTCCCCTCTTGAAACTCCTTCTTCATTTGGCTTCAACAAAATGACTTCTTGGTTCTTCTCATGTTCCCTGACCACTACTTCTCATTCTCCTGCACTTGAGCTTGTTAGTAGATTGTTTATTATTTGTTTATTAAAATTCTCTCTTATTCAAATTGACATGAATACAATAGGATTTTATTTTAAAGAATTGAAAGCAAAATGGTAGAAAAGATAAAACGCAGATAAGTCAGATGACTCAGAGTAATGAAAATGTTTTGGAACTAGATATTGGTGGTGGTTGCATAACATTGTGAATTTACTAATTCATAATTACTGAATCATTCACTTTAAAATAACTAATTTTATGTTATGTTTCATGTCAATAAATTTTTTTAAAAATCAGATGACTCTGTAGGGAAAATTGTATATAAAATAAACATCATAAATTTCTTTAAGTTTGCTTTAGGTGGCTCATGACTTTGGCTCTGAGCTTCTTAGCAGACTGTGCAATGAGGAAAACACAATTAGTCATGTGGTTTAGAGTTTGCATGCTTACAGCACGGTAATTGCTCAGAAGAAAAAATTTCTTCTATGGGTCTTCATAAGGAGGAGAGTCCAGATTATGGTCTGCATCTCCCTACTGTGCAAAATCAGTGTCAGGTGTTTCCTTTAAGGCCCTCAATGGAGAGGTGCAAGAAACGCCAGAGCCCAGTTCATCACAGCAGTTCTATGAGGGGCGAGGTTCTGACAGTCCGCCTTAACTCAAGGAGTGATTTTACAGCATCTAGAGGAATGAGTGTGCTGCATAACCTTCATTCAATGCTCTGTAAATAAAAATTATGTCTCATAACTGAGCTTTTGATTAGTGTTGACCAAGAAACATCATATTTGCAGGTATGGGCCTAAAACACAGATATTCTGTTTCCAATTAAAGGTAGATCCAACTGGGAATAGCAATAACGTATCTTAATAAAAAATGAAGACCCTAACCAGGAAATATCCTGATAAAAAGGCATTCCACGGGCTGGCCTGGTGGTGCAGCGGCTAAGTTCACACGTTCCAATTCTCAGTGGCCCAGGGTTCGCCAGTTCGGATCCCGGGTGCGGACATGGCACCGCTTGGCAAGCCATGCTGTAGTAGGGGTCCCACATATAAAGCAGAGGAAGATGGGCACGAATGTTAGCTCAGGGCCAGTCTTCCTCAGCAAAAAGAGGAAGATTGGCGGTAGTTAGCTCAGGGCTAATCTTCCTCAAAAACTAAAATTAAATTAAATTAAATTTAAAAAAAAAAAAGCATTCCACTTATGTACATAGAAATGAGAAAAAAAAGGGGCACTCTAGACAAAACTAAGCCTTCCCTCCCTCATAAAACTGTCCTGAGTCTTTCCCATGCACAGGGAAAATGACAGCTAGGACGCTGAAGTTCTGTGCCATGGTTTTACTAAGATAATCTTAGCGTGGAAAATTTTTAAGGTTAGTGTCACCAAACGCCCACCAAGCCACTGAAATCTCAGTGAAGCACTCAGAAATCTCTCAGCTTACGCAGTTTAATTTAATTGCTAATCCCCTGACATAAAGTACTTGCAAAATATGCCTCTTGAACACTAAATGAATTAGTGTCTTTAATAGATTCTGAGGTCTTCTATTACTAATATTTTTTTAGGTTAGTTGATCCCAAGCCACTGTTTCTTGCAGAGCCCATCATCTGTTAAGATCACTCCTATTTTATAAAAATGAGAGTCATAAACACATCAGAGAAACTCAACATTCTGTCCTCCACATAACATGCATCCAACTCATTCACAAATAGCATCAAATCATTAGGGTAGAAATTCTCTGTGGTCTGGTTTGGTTTGGTTTGATTTGGTTTAGGTGTGTATAGGCAGCAATACATTTTTCTTTTTGCTCATTAGAATGATCATGTCATCTGTCAAAAGAGAAGCTCTTTAGTGTTCTCCCTCTCAAATTACAGACTTTTTCACTTGCTAGACATTCCACTTAAGAGGGAAGCCAGATCTCTTAATAAACTGCAAGGTTTTAGGTGGTGAAGAAGCAAACTGCAGGCAGAGCCATTCTGCTACCGGACATTGTTTTGTCTTTTGTTCTCTTGTATCAGTCTGGGTTCTCCAGAGACACAGAACCAATAGGAGATTTAATATATATATCATTTTATACATATAAAATAAATATTTTTATATATATGCTATATATATATAAAGAGATTTAATATAAGGAATTGGCTCACAATGTTATGGAAGCTAAGATCTGCAGTCAGCAAGTTGGGGACCCAGGAGAGCCAACGGTGTAAGTTCTAGTCTGAGTCTGAGTCCAAGTTCAAAGGCAGGAAGACCAATGCCCCAGCTCAAAGATAGTCAGGCAGAGAGTGAATTCCCCCTTACTCAGCCTTTTTGTCCTAGTCAAGCCTCCAACTGACTGGTGAGGCCCACCCACATTAGAGAGAGCAGTCTGCTTTACTCAGTCTACCGATCTAAATGTTAACCGCAGCCAGAAACACACTCATAGACACACTCGGAATATTGTTTAAACAAATATCTCGGTACCCCACGGCCAAGTTGACACATAGAATTAGCTATTACCTCCCCCGTCTATGTAATATGTTAAAATCACCACACGTTTCCAATTTGTCTTAATCTCACCTCAGCCTGTAAAGGAATGAATGAGATGAGCTAAGCGGAATAAACTCAACAGAGAACCCAGCGGCTCATGTTCCATGAGGTTAAGGATTCGGTCTGTCTCTATTCGTTGCCATATCATCAGAGTCCAGCCAGGTGCTTGGCACATACTAGATAGGCAATTAATATATGTTGAATGAATTGAAGGAGTAAATGAATGAATTTGTGTTATAATACATCCATGAAAGTCAGAATTGATGGGAATAATTTGATTTTTCCCGTTTTGTTCTACCTATTAAGAAGCTCGGAGTGAGCCAATTACTTGGTCCAGAAACAGTAATCAACAATCTGTTCTGGTCACACACTCACCATTGCCAAAATACGTCATCCATATTCATGCTTTTGTGCCTTTGCACAAATTATTTTCTGCCGTGCCTGTAATATCCTTCCATTCTTCTGCTCTGATAACCTCCTACTCATACTTTCAGTTCCAGCCAACATGCCACCTCCTCTGTGAAGCCTTCCTCAACTACTCCCTGAAAAAACTCTTACTTACCGTCTATTCCCTGACTCCACAGCAAAAAAGCATCTATAACACCAATTACATTTACCACTCAGTACCGAAATTATTAGTATGCATGTCTGGGATCCTTTTGAGACTGAATTCCTGAGGTGAGAGAATGTGTTCTTATCCCTTTTTTTAAAAACTCCTGCACTGAGCTCAGTGTCCGGTGCATGATTGGGGTCTCATAACTCTCTGTCCGTGCTGTCAACCTCATTGGGCTCATCAGTGTTTTCAGTCTCAAACTGCATCATTCCTCATGTAGCTCCAGACAGCCTCCCGCGTAAGGCGACAATCCTTATTGGTAAATACTTTCATCAAAAGGAGAGTGCTGAAGATCTTCAAGCAGCCCCACTGCACGCGATCCGTTAACTCCGACACGGATTGATGTGCAGGCAGGAAGTGAAAAGATCCTGCAACCGCCCACCTTCCTAGCCAAAGATTGACATATCCTAACTGTCCACTAGAAAGGCCTGGCAAAGATGTCATTTAAATTGCTCCATTTTACGATGAAAGGATAAGAGTAAGACTCAGAAAGATTCGTAAGAAAAACTCAGCTGAACTTTAAGCCAGTGTGGTCAATATTTTTGCCTTTTCTTCCTTGAACTTCTAAATCAAGGACCAAACAGTAAATTTTCCTGACAGGAGTATGCTGCTTACAAAAATTGTTCAGAGAGGCCCATGAGGAAGAAAGGGATGGCCATTCATCAAAGACTTGCAATTATACGCCACCCCTGGACCCAATTGCACAACGCCCAGAGAAAGATGAAAAGTAAATCAAAGTCCATCCATCTGTCAAATTTGGTAATTCTAGATTTAACCTCAATGTCAAGTGAGATAGTACTGTCCTTCAAAATTTAAGTTTAGGAAATTCAATGCCCTGCTCCAAGTTTTGTCAATTCCCAAGAAAATTCTTGTTCTGACTTCGCTCCCTACTGAAGTGATGCCACTCCATCTCCCTGCCTGAATTTTTTCTCTCCTCTCTCTCCCTCCCATTCTGGTCTGGAGTCATGGTCTAGATTTCTGTGGCTCTCTCTCACCACCATTCAGAGAAGAGTAGATCCGACTGTGTTGCAGGTTGAGGTGATGAGGACAGGAGGAGGTCACAACGCACCACCGCCCAGCAAGCAACCTCAAGTTAGCTACTCCACCTCCCTCTTTTAAAATGTCAATCGCACCCTCCACTAGAAACTTCTTACTGGCCAATACCACCCTGCTGCTCTGTGCTGTCCTGCCCTCGTTCCCTCAAACTCTCCTCATGACCACCGTTTCTCCAGATTTGTCCCCACCCCCTCTCCAAGCTGTGATTCCATCATCATGCAGAGCAGTGGTCTGTTTAATCTCTTTCCAGCATTTTACTGAACAGAGGCCACACGTTTCTAAGATAAGCTCTGCAAGAGCAAAAGCAGGTAGAAGCAACTGTCATTAGAAATTACATCTTCCTCTTCCTTCCGTGCTGACGGTCCTTCACATGAATACACTCTCATATGTACTCGGATGACATGGTGTACCAAGCAGTTTTCAGCAACTCTTGACAACTTCATCTTACCCTAAAGTCACTGTTTCTCTTTCTTTCCTCCTTCCTAAGGGGAGCTCTCTTTCTTCTCCCCCATACCATGTAAGTCCATTCTCTGGTTTTCCCTCATATGACACTAGTGCACATTGATTTCCCTAAGGGCCTCATATAACTTCTCTGCACACTTTAGATGGGAAAACTGTCCATCACATGTGAATTCCAGGGGTACTGTAGGCCCCAGATTCCAGCAAATTCTTCATGTGCAAGTAAAGCAGATTTCAACAAATTCATGTAATTAGTAGTGTTTTTAATTAGTACAGCCCTGTGCTCTCCGCGCACTGCTTCCCCTCTGCCAGGGCCAGCATTTCAAGTCTCTTTTTGGTGCAAAGAGTCCCTTCCTTAGCTGCCCTGTAGCAGTCAGACTCTAACCACAAAAAAATAGAAAGACTTCAGACATTAGGTTGCCATTTTTATAGGTCAAAACAGTCAAATATCAACAGTTTATAATGGTTTAAACGATGATTTACAAGAAAGAGAATGTAATACAGGGAATGTGTCGCTCAGGCAGAGGAGGAGCCAAGAAGGCAAACAAGAGGGAGAGGTTCCCCAGAGACCAGGAAGAGCAAGTGCTTCTATCCCCCTAGGCTAGAGAGACCAAAGTTGCAGGTGGTCTTACCAGAATCCAGGGGCCGGCTCATCTGAGGGAAGCTGGAAGCCTGGAGCGCCCATCCAGTGGGAGCTGGAGACACAGAGGAGAGAGAATTGTTGCCAGAGCAGTGACTTGAGGCACACAGAGAGGAGGAGAAATAGCCCCTACTTCTTCCTACCCCTGCCCACCAATGCCCGTGTTGGCCAAACCCAGGCAGAAACCACATGGTACAGAGGCCCTTGAAATGCAACCTACAGGAGTGAACATCCCCCTCCCCACCGCCCTGAAACATAGCAGAGGGAAGGGCAAGGAATGACTGAGGGAAATCAGGCCCAGGATCAGCTCAGAGCCCAAATCCTAAGGGGTCCCATCATCGAGTACCAATACAGCAGTTGTAGTAACACCATGAAACATTGCTCAGCTGGCATCAAGCAAGAGCTCTTGCGATCCAAACTCTGCATTTCCAATATTGTGGGGACACACAGATCACTGTACTTCAAAACTGTCCCCTTATTTGCATTTAATTAAAAACAGGAGGTTCTCCCCTTATGTATTAATTTTAAAGTTGCTACAGAATTGCTTATTCTCCCAGAGAAATATCTCCTCATACACCCAATCTACCAGTTTCAATAAAGCAATCGACAGCATCATCCCCCAGATAGTTCCCATTTAGTGCTGACAGCTTCTTGATGTAGTTACCCCGTTTAGCTGCCTTCAAATCGAAGCAGTCTCACTCTGTCTTTTTACACTAACTCTTGCAATTATCTTGTATTCCTCTACCCCAGGAACACTCTATAGACGAATGGATGGAGAAATGGGTGATAGAAGGTGGATAGATGTTAATGATAATGATGATGTCCCTGGATTTTAAATATGGGGATGCTCGCAGACTTTCCTTTGGTGGCAGTGGGAATCATAAAGTGCAGAGTTGATGCAGAGTCACGGATGCAAAATGTGAACCTCATCAGTGTAACACTTTATCTTCAAACCATAGTTAAAATGTTAAATTAAAAGTAGGAAAGGATGATTTGCTCAGAAAGATAGTAATGGTTCAGGCATTCTTCACTGCAGGTGAGGAGAGTTGGAATATACTTTCTTCGTTCAATAGTAAATAATAAACTGAATTTTTGCCTGAATTATTCAGATTTTCTTCTTAACGTTCACATTCCCTATGCCTTCAGCCTTTGCAGGCTGCTGTAAATCCGCCCTCCACCGCCACCTACCACGTCCATGGAGTTGGTTCTTTATGACAATGTTAATATATGATTAAGCTATGATTTCTTCATACGCAGTCATATACGGCTCATTACTCTTTTTTTTGAAAGGTTGGCACCTGAGCTAACATCTGTTGCCAATCATTTTTTTCCTTCTTCTTCTCCCCAAAGCCCCCCAGGACATAGTTGAATGTTCTACTTGTAGATCTTTCAGGTTGTGCCAGTTCATTACTCTTAATAATCTTGCAAATTCTTCAAACTCCGCTGTAAAATAAAAGCTGATGAAATTCATATTTTAGGTACAATTGTCAATACCAAGGGCATGAAATTAACCAGGCAGCTAACACACCACAGGCAGTTTAAGTGCTTCTGGTCGATCACTTGCTGATGAGTAATGCTTAGAAATTTGAATTTGAAATAGCTCCAGCTGGAACTATTAAAGTATCCAAAAAAAAGTTCATGCTTCTAAACTATCTTTTAAAAACAGAAATTTAGTAAAAGGCTACTGCATTCTTGCCTTCTTTGCGCATCATGAATCCCACTAGCTGATAGAATGTGATGTACTTTAGGAATATCTTCCAAATGTGTATTTATGGAGCCCACTTCCAGAACGTTGAGGTGAGAAGGGACTGCTGTAAGTGACTGAAATACACATGCCTTCCGCAACTCTGACTTGGCTGAAACCACCAAAAGCTATCACACCAGTTCTCTTCCTGTGGGGGCTTTTTCCATTAAGAAGTAGCAAAAAAAGATGTTAACCAGCTTGAACTGACAACATCCTGGAAACTCAAACATGCTTTTTAACATGCATTTGCTTTTTAACAAGTTCTACAGATATACAGCAAAAAATGTCATTTTTTTCCCAAAATGATGTTCATTGATATAAAAGGCATTTTAAATATCAAACAGAATAATGTTCCTAAAGGAACTTCAATGTGATCACATTATGGATTTGATACTCTTCAGAGTTCAAAGCTACTACCTAAGGTTGAATTTCCTTGCCTTTAATTAAATTAATTCTAAAGAAGAGTTCCCCTTTTGTGGACTTCACAGATTTTGCTATTAAATGTAAATGTTCATGTAGCTCTTCTTGACCCAAAGTCTTTACCAGCAAAAGATAAAAAAGAGGCACCTATGGACGAAGTAAGAACTAGGAGGACTGAGGACAGAAAAGCAATGTTTTACATCGTCCGCGGGGGCAGACTGCGACTGGCTGCCTCAGTGTGCTTCAGTCACCGAGTTTCTCATAAGAAATTGTGGAACCTTTTCTCTACCTGTGTTCTCAAGCTTTTCCATGAGTCAGAATTCCTGGAAGGCTTGTTAAACAGATTGCTGGGCCCTTACCTCAGAGGTTCTAATTCAGTAGGTCTGGGGTGGGGCAAATGTGTACTTCCAACAAATTCCCAGGGGACTCTGATGCAGCTGGGGGGCCTCAAGCAGCTTAGAGAAGCACTGTGCCTCTGTAATGGCTGTGACTGTGACTGACATTTGGGCTTGGACATTTCCAAAGCACTTCCATGCCTTCTTAATTAACTTACTTCTAAGCTGTGCCTTAAAACACACGGAATAGCTGTTCTCTCCATTTTCCAGATTATAAAGCAGAAATCTGGCATCTTCTTCCCCTGTATTCTCGGTCTCAGTGAGAGCAGCCACCACCAGTGGGAGCACCTGTGCTGGAAACTGAGTCACACAGACTCCTTTCTTTCACTCACTCCCAGCAGCGGCGTTTGCGTTGCACTGACCTTTCTCCCTGTCTTGTGGGTATCTTGCTCTCCTCCTCTCCTGTGCCTTTGCATAGATTTGCTCTTCCTAATAACCCTGCTTCTCTTGTTTAAATTCTTCTAGAAAATGTTTCACCAGGTTTGACATATAAAATGAAATCAAGATGAGTTAACCTTGTACACGTCTGACATGTTTTGTCCTCTTTTTAGTGTTCTTGATCCCAATTTCTCTTGTAAGCTTGCTCATTTGGTGGCACGTCTTTTTTAAAATTCACCATTCCACAAGTGTATCTTGCTTGGAACATGCGAGGCATGGCTGGCGAGACCCCCTCTTCAGGCGGGAACCCGAGTAGCTGGTCCCCCCATTCAGCGTGGAATCAGACTCCTGTCGCTCAGACTGGATTCAACCTGCTTTTTCTTATCACAAGCACTTCTACTCTTCAGTCTTTCAATTTTTCCATTCAGCTCACTAATTTCAGCACTAGCCCCCCCAAGGCCTAGGGTTTAACAGGGTGATCTGCTCTTCTGAGAAAAAGTTTATTGCTAATATGTGCAATTACTCTTCTATTGTGAAATTTTCTGAGGAATATAAACAAGGCTTCTGCTAAATTGTCAGACTCAACAATTGTTAAAATGTACTTGATGTAACTTTCCTTCATTCAAAATTTCTACAGTCTATTTTTGTTGTAAAAAGCTTTCTCTGGACTCTTTGCTTAGAGATTGCTGAAATCTCAGCTTCCAGACTCTCGCTAAGCAAAATGGAGAGGGGCGTCATTGTCAGTAGACCTGCCTCTCCTTGCACTTAAAGATCATCACACCACCTGGAAAATAGGATTTAAGTGGGTTAGGGATTCATTATTGAAAAGTAAAAAGCTGATCATTATTTTTATATCACATTAGTAAACCCATGTGCCCCTGATCGGCAGAGTCATTGTTCTGTGCTATAAGTAGCACATAATTCACAAAGGTTTAACAGCGCCACTTCATTGGGTGTCCCCACTACCCATCCCTTGTCCATCCAACTCCTTACAACACGCATTATGTCCAGCACCTTATTAAGTTACTGTTGTTCTTTGAGACCATGGCTATATTTTAGCATTAAATACACAGCTTAAGTAGTCATCACTGATCTTATACTAAGAGTGTATTAATCTTTCTATGCCTCAGTTTCTTTATCTGCATGTCGGGGGTGTTAGCACCTCACAGCTTGGACGTGACCTTTAGGTATGACAACGTACACAGAAGGGGCCCCACAGATTGAGCCATTGCCGTATGCTCAGCTACTGGAGACACCAGAGGAGGGACTGGATTTGTTTGTTAATTGCTACTGCCCTGGGGCCTCACAAGTCCCTGACGCTGACACTAGATAGTCTGTGATTTCTGCTGAATAAATACAAGCACACACGAATGAATGAAGTCCTGGCAAAGAGGAAAGCGTCAACAACTTTTGGCTTTTTTTGTGGAAATAAAATGGATATGTTAAGAAAATATAGCTTTAGTGCTGAACCTGTCATAAATTGATTTTGAGTAGGACTTTTACGTTTTTTCAGTCTCAGATTCTTTATCCGTAGATGGGGAACATCCACCTTGCTTTTCTCAAAGAGGTGTTAATACACATAAATGAAACAAAGAATGAGGCTAGGGAAAAGAAAGCAAGAACAAAATATGCCAGCAGTGACAGAATATATTGGGACTCATTAAAAGGAAACGTGGAGGAAGCACAAAAATGCATGATCTTGCATGAAAGGCTGCCCGGCACAGCAGACGAGGGGCACTGCCTGTGAAGGAGAGGTAGCCTGGAGAGGGGCCAGACCCAGACAGCACAGGAAGCAGAGGACAGAGAACCAGGACAAAAGGCCACAGGAAGGTTTATGCTTACTAAGTATTGAAGCAACTGACATTGAATCAAATAATGGGAAAAGTTTTGATTTGCTATGGCAAATAAATTACAAATTTGCATACAATGTAATTACCCTTTATAATGTTTATTAAAACCTCTGAGGATCATTTTGTGGCTATCAACTCCCTTAGTTTATGTTTGTCAGGGAAAGTTTTTATTTCTCCAGCATATCTGAAGTATATTTTCACTGGATAGAGTGTTCTTGGCTGAAAGTTTTTGTCCTTCAAATATTTGAATATGTCATTCCATTCTCTCCTAGCTTGAAAGGTTTCTGCAGAGAAATCTGCTGAAAGCTTGATAGGGGTTCCTTTGGGGGTTATTTTCTTCTGCCTTGCTGCCCTTAGTATTCTTTCTTTGTCATTCACTTTTGCCAGTTTCAATACTATATGCCTTGCAGTAGGTCTTTTTACATTGACATATTTAGGAGATCTGATAGTCTCTTCCACATGGATTTCCACCTCCTTCCCTAGGTTTTGGAAGTTCTCAGCTATTATTTCTTTGAACAAGATTTCTGCTCCATTCTCCCTCTCTTCTCCTTCTTGAATACCTACAATTCTTATGTTGCATTTCCTAATTGAGTCAGATATTTCTCGGAGACTTTCTTCATATCTTTTTCGTCTTAGTTCTGTCTCCTCCTCTATCTGGAGCATTTCAACATGTCTCTCTTCAATTATGCTGATCCGTTCCTCTATGATGTCCACTCAAGCATTCAGGGAATCCATATTTTGTTTTATTTCTTTCATTGTGTCATTCATCTCATTTCATTGTGTCATTCTGATTGATTCTTCTTTATAGTTTCAATCTCTTTTGTGAAGTAGCTCTTGAACTCGTTGAATTGTTTCTCTACATTCTCTTTTAACTTGTTGATTTTCTTAATCACAGCTATTTTGAATTCCCTGTCATTTAGATTACATATTTCTGTGTCCTCGGGACTGATTTTTTTAGTACTTGTCATTTTCTATCTGGTCTGGAGATGTAATATAATGTTTGATATTGCTGGAAGGAGTGGCTCTGTTTTTTCACATCCTGGTGTTATTTGATCACAGTTACCACCTATTGCCACTGGGTGGGGGTCAAGAACCATGTTCTGGCCCCTCTGCCTTCAGCTGAAATCCCAGGGGCTGGAGCTAGTGCTAGGTGGGTGTGGGGAGGGGAGCTTTCTCCCGCATGCTCTTGGGGTTTTCTCACTCTGCTCTATCTGTTCTCCTGGAGTGTTGGTTTGATGAGGTCACCCCCTGCAAAAGCTCTTGCCCCAGTAGAGGGTTTCCCTCGAGCCTGCCAGGGCCCTTGGGGATCCTTGATGTTCCCGTGAATGAATGTCCCCTCCCCCGTTCCTTCCTTCTCAGAGGCCTCCCGTGGTCTGGAACACAGTCTTTGGGGGAGTGAGTGAAGATTTCTCTTGCCCCATTCCACCTCCTCCGAGGGGGGCTCCAGCCTCTCTGCCCACCATTGTATGACTATGTGGGTCTCTCAGACATTTTTTGTGTTGTGTTTGGATGTCCTCTGTTGGAGTATGAATGTCCTTTTCCTTGTATGTTGGAGGGGAGAGATTACCAGGAAAGCTCACTCTGCCATGACACTGATGTTACCTGAGGATCATTTTGGATAAAGTATGTGGAAACACTTTGCATGGTATAAAATGTCAGATAGGAATAAAATTACTTGGTATTTTGTAGCTAAATCATCAGTATTAGTGAGTGCACCATGAAGTCACTCAAAACTTTGAGACCTGGGGAATTCAGAGTTCCTGCTTTGAAAAGGCTCTCCACGTCTTCCCATCCAGAAAGCTAAGAACACTCTGAGACAGCAGAAAATCCTCACACTGCGCATGTTGTTACTGGCACTGCGAGGTCTTTAGTTCACCTTGAATTCTTTATGGAATGAAGTGAGGTTTAAATAAATAAAGTTTATGCTTAAGTCTTTTGCAATAATCTTAATTTGCCAATTTCCAAACAATTAGAAAAATTTTAAGAAGAGATGGATTGATCACACCACTGACTGACCACCACTAACTGACCCGATTGTCAGTTTCTCATTCACAGACCAAATGCAAGTCCTTCTTGGGTGTGTGCAGAGCACTCTATGCAAGAGGCTCCGAAAGGGAAGGCCCCAGGTCTTTCCTCAGGCAGCGTATGTTCCTGGCACTGGCACTTCCAATCCAGTGGAGACACTCCAGATCTGATTCACTTATGACTTTGTAACTTCCTACTTTCCCAAAAGAAAATTCAGCATTCCTCCAAAATTCCTGTCCATGTTTCATTTCTTTCATTTACTGGTAGAAAAACAACTCCAAATAAAAACAAGTCTCTGCTCATCCTTTAGAATGCATGTTTGATTTTTAAATCTACTTTATTTTTTGTTTAAACTGCTGAATATTTATTGCAATTAAGAAAATCCTCATTAAACATACCTTCAATGTTTTTATGATATTCTTATGAAAACTTTTTGTGAAGTAAACAATTTTCCAAATTTGCACTGACATGTTTGCATTATTTCAAAAATAACACTTGCTTTGATCTTAGCAGTTCACAAACAAAATTGCTTAAGGTCGTTCTCTGAAGAGACTCTCCTGAAGCCAGACTGCTATCTCCAATGCACACCCCTTTGCATACCAATGATCACAGCTTGTGGTTCAAAGAATTGCACTCGCTAAATTTTGCTTTCTTATATCATGTTTACCTTTGCTTCTCACCACATCCCTCAAGCCAGCAGGGCAGGTCTCACTAGCCTCCTTTCACAAACACATACCCACCAGCTAATGAGAGTTGAGTCTCCCTTTTGTGCCTCCCAAAGCACCCTGGGTGTCCTCTTTCGCAGCACTTGGCATACTTGTGATTACATGGTTAGTGCATGAAGACTGAAAGTTCCGTGAAGACGAAGGCCAGGTCTGTGGAGTTCTCCACTCTAGCGCCAGCAGTGCAGCGAGGTGGGTTCTGGAGTCTGTGTGCATCCAGACCCCAGCTCGGCCACTCGCAGCCTTGGGCAAGTTACTTAACCTTTCTCTGTGCCTCAGTTTTCCATCCGTAAAATAGTCATCATAATACTTATCTCATGGGATTCTTGTGAAGATTTAGTTAATAAGTACAATGCTTAGAACTGTGCCTGGTATGTATCAAGTAATCAAGAAATGAAAGCTCTTATTATGACCTAGTAAAATGCCTGGCACGAATCAATATGCAATAAATATTTGTTCAATGAATGAGTGATTGAGTGAAGTAAAAGCAGAATTGAATCAAATACTCAAGTATTCCAAGTCCAATGCTTTTTTACTCTTCTTCCATGCTTTCTTGAATGTACAGAAAGCTTAATTTTAGAAAAAAGCAGGATTCCAGCAAACTATTGAACAATGAATTCACTAATTCTCTATAAAAATGATCATTGAATTAACTGAAAATTCCTCTTCTCTTCTCCGGGTTTGAGGCTCTTGTCCTTGATTTTAAGCCAACACACCTTTAAAATAACCATAAATGCATCGTTAGCAATTTATTTAAATTGCTATTTTATGCTGATATATGTTAGTTGTTCACTAAATGTTTGAAGAATGATTGATTTGGAGAATGAATGAAGAATGCATACGTACATATAATTCGGTAAAGTTAGAGCAGTGTGTGAAACAAAATGTACCAGACAATTAAGGACTCAATTTTGTTCAGGCTATTACAATCAGGAGAACGTTCATTAATGAGGAATGGCTCAAAGAAAAGAAGTGGGCAGGTGAGCAAGGGAGTCATCTGTGAGTCCTCTGGGACTCAGGACAGAGTGCACAGCGAGGCTCAGAATCTAGGTGTCATGAGGAACAGTGATTCTTTGCAGTTAGCCCTTTCCCAGAACAGGAAAGGGTGGCGAGATTTCAAAAGGCAATGGATTGAGGTGAGTGGGGGTTGTTAAGTATAGCTAATGTCCGGTAAAGCTCAGATAAAGTTCAATCTTGTCAGCAGAATTCTCAGTGGGCCTGTGGCCCTGTAGGATATGCCTGGCAAATCTGGGGGGAGGGGCACTTTTTGGTTGCTACCATAATGGGAGGGTACTGCTAATATGTAGTGGGAAAAGAAATCCTGTAACATGCAGGACAGTACTACACAACAAAGAATCAGTCTGCTTCCAACAGGATTTTTGTACATCTTGCCAGACATTCATGTATGTGAAAAAAAAAATTATAAACTTCTAAGCCTAGACCTTAACTCTTGTTAAACTTTATTAAACGGTAAAATTATGACTTTCATAAAATTATAAAATGAACATGTATCAAAGATTGTATTTAACAATTAACTAATGAGGAAACAAGGAAGATGTTAAGACTAGTTCAAAGGAGAATCCAAACAACGTACAATCAGCAATTAGAAATGAGGAAATAAATTTACAAATATATGCAAAACCAGTCAATATCCACTGGGAAATGATCAATTGTATTCGACCTGATGAAAATCCTTTGCCCCTCTGTGGATAAGACTAACTTGTGTTACTGTAGGGAGACTACGGATAGCAGATTGCACAGACAAGAAAAGGCACATGAATCAGATGACCTGGAAGCTGCATGAGATAAGACACTTAGTCTTTCTCATTTTTTCCTGACACTTCTTTTTTCGTATAATAATTATTCACAAAATATATTTTTCAAGATTTTAATTTAACTCAAGTTTTCTAGGAACGCAACTGATGTATAACTTCAGGGGAGATTGTATCGTGTTTTGTTTGCACTTTACTGAAGTGCTGACCACCATTTCAGAAAATGACTTACTGATGACCGTGGCGATCATGGTATTTCTGTTGCCAGCACAACATCTGAATCAGTCTGCCTTTGTAGCTATGGAATGCACAGTGATATTTATGGATATTTACATAGAAGTACAGCATATAACTGCTTTATTATGTTTTAGATTGTTGCAACGCCTTTTGAAATACATGTTATTATAAATTATTTTCCTTTTCTTTCTCCTTTATGTTACAGTTTGAACAATGCATTGACTTTTCGAAAGTCTGTATTAGCTTGGTTATATTCTTGATTAAGCTAAGTTCAGGATCATTGAGGGGGTACTACAGAATATTTGTTAGAAAAGGGGGGTAGAGAGTTGATGCGGTTGGGAGCACCTGGCGTGGACGTTGCCAGTTGCAGCCTAGATTAGGTAAATGCCATTCAGAGAGGCAAAACCAGTGTTAGAGACCGCGTTCCTGAGTGTGCAGTCTATGTCTGTCTCTCTGCCCTTCTTTCTACTTACCTTTCCCCTTCCTCTTACTATAAATACAAACACACACCCTGTTCAAAAAGCTTCCCTGTAAATAGGTTGGCATCTAATGTTCCCATTGCAGATCTGAATACTGATAAAACCTTCCAGCATATTTTATGTAAATTATGATGCATTCCTGTATAATAAGAAAGATATGTCTTAAAATAACTATCTTAAACCAAAAGGCAGATTCTTTGCGGCATTCTGATTAAAGCCAGAGTCAGAGACTGGTAGACCTGAAATCCTGCAGTGCAGGTCTGGAAGGGCTTCGTTGGGTACTGGTTATCTATTGCTGCATATGAAATGACTCTACAACTTAGTGGCTGAAAGCAATAATAAACATTTATTACCCCTCCCAGTTTCTGCTGCTCAGAAATCCAGGAATGACTTGACCGGGTGGTTCAGGCTCAGAGTCTCTCGTGAGGTTGCAGTCAAGATGTCAGCTAAGGCTATAATCCTCTCGAGACTTGACAGGGCTGATGGAGTTACTTCCAAGTGATTTACTAACATAGCTGGCAAATCGACTATAAGAAGGCCTCAGTTCTTCCTCATAGGAGCCTCGCCACATGGCTACTTGAGTGTCCTCACAACATGGCAGATGAGTCACTCCAGAACAGTTGATTCAAGAGAGCAAGGTGAAGAAGTAATATCTTTTATGATCTAGTCTCAGAATCACGCATCATCACTTCCATAGCATGCTGTGGAAGGCAGGCCTAAGCAGTGTGAGAGGAGGCCCTACTGGGCAATGAAGAACAGGAAGGAAGGACCATCGACAACCATGTTAGAGGCTGACTCCATGGAATGCTTTGTATGCTTTCCATAGTCCCAAATTCACATTTTCTTTAATTGTAATCTTTATTATTTCCTCAGATACATAGGAAGTTGTTAGTAGAGAGACAAATATATTGATTATTTCACTTTGCAAGTCAAAGCTGGGAAAACACCACCTTTGCAATAATCTTGGAATAAGTAATTCATAAGCCATTCAGAACTGAACTATGACCATCATCGTATGTCAAATCCACGTCACAATTACTTCATATGTCCCAAAATGTTCATTTCTTCAGAGAAAACAATCACAAATTTTATTAAGGCCACCAACAAACCAGGGAAACACCTAGATGGGCTCTTTTTCTAAATGCACACTCACCTTTTCCTTACATGGGGCTGATCCTAAATTGAAAACTATTAGAGATGATGTTAGAACCAAGAAAGTAATTAGGTGTCACGCAGCTCCAAGCTCTATCGTTTTTATGTTATATGAGGCAGGGTTTAAGTCTAAGATTTCACAGAGTCACCATTTTTGTTTAGTGAGGGAAAAGTGGAACAAACTAAACTGGAAAAAAAATATGTCTTTGCTTGAAGATTTGAGAAGAGAAATGCATCACATCAACATATACAGACACACACATTTCCTTCTGCTGACGCCCGGTCAAGCGGGCACTCATCTTTGCAGCCTTGGGCTAATGCTCTTCATTACCCACTTGAATCACTGAAGAAGACATAAGTAGACAGATACTTCAGAGACTCCAATAATTCACATCAAGTAGCAAGTGCATAGTGTATAATCAGTTGGAAGCTTATAAAATGGCTTAAAATAAATGGAGAATTTTTTAAAATATCTCTTGTACAGTACCTAGAACAAAACAGGTGCCAAATAAGTATTAGTTTCTTCCCATTCCATCCTCAATCCTGCCTCTCAAGAGTCTAAGACTAGATTTGAGCCTATAACCTCATGGCAACATCTACTAAAACAAGAAGAAAGCCCTAGGAAGTCCTCCAGGGTTTAGGAATTAAGTTTCTACCAGTTTCAGTTTTGATCTAGATGTTATTTTAATGTTATTAATAATAATAAAGATTTGGTGGTAAAATATTTTTGCTTCTGTTGTGGCTCTGCTTAAGACTTTTACTTAGTTGTGTACATTTGAAATTTCACATTTACACCAAATAACTAAGGAGCTATTTTTTAATCTGAGGTTTACAAAAACCTAAAAATAACATCTGCGAGAAAAACTTTTAAAAGTGTACTTATGTAAATGTATATTTATGTGATGTGTATTTATGTATTTCAAGGAGCAGAAGAGATAACATAGGAGATTTCAGAGATCTTAAACTTCACCAAAATTAGCATATTTGTGTTGGGTGACTAAACAATAGGCTTTTTTAAAATAGTGGTTACCCTTATCTTTTTAAAATGGTACATGCTCACTACTTAAAATGTTAAAGGATGGAGAAAATTACCAAAAAATGAAAATAAACTAGTGATGCTAAAATTTTGCTACTCAGAAATAACTGAATGATATCAGTCATTCCAGATATCTCTCAATCCACTGTAAAAGATAGGCTAGATGGAAGCACCTTTGCAGACTTGTAATTTCCTGTGATGCCATTCTAATAAATGGATTACATTTAATTTTACTTAACTTTAACAGAAGAAAAAGAAACTAAAATGACACTCAAGAAATTGCTGAATTTCAAATAAATATTTCCTTCCTTCATGAGATATTCATTCTTAAAAGATCCGTAAAGGCTAAGAAGAAAGATTATCTAAAATATCAATGCAGAGTCATTATCATTTGCACCATATGTGTCAATATTAGGCAGCATTTTTGATGTACAGCCCTGAAAGATAACATCTTCAGAATATTCATAGTTCCGCCGGCTTCCTTCTCCCACACCCTAGGTTTTGGTAATTAGGTGAGAATTTTACCATTGTCAAGGTTTATAAACTTAAAATTGGTTCTACAACCACAACACTCAGCTTCTTGGACAGATTTCCATATTTAAATGGAGTTGAACAGACCCACTCCCAACCTTCTACCACAGCTTCTCCAGTCCCAAGTTTTCAGTTTGAATTTACCTTTTAGTTGTATGGAATGTCCATCACATAATTGTTTAAAGAAGGGTTGACAGGTGCCAAAGCTCCTGAGGGTTTGGCTACTCAAAGGAAAACTATTTCTCTGTTCACAACCCTTCTGATATCAAATATGTAGGGGTTTTTCCCACATCAACTGGGTGTCTTACAATTCTATTATGACACTACCTACCTGGGATTTGTGCAGACCCCACCGTTAAAGAGCTCAGTTCCACAAGACTGCCCCCACTTCAGATCCCAGTTGCAAGTCCCAGGCTGTCACTCGTACTTCTGATCAGCCAGCTATAAATAGGGAGTTCCCAAAGTTCATGGCTGCCACCTGAGGGACTGGCTCTCAAATCACCCAGCTCTGAAAGCCAATGGGGCTCCAGTCCCCCGGAACCACAGAAAACAGAGAGGCAGCTTAAATGGACTTGCAGGCCTGCCTCTGGCTCTCCCCCTGCGCTCAGCACACAGGGAGCAGGCAAAAATCACCCAGCTCCCAGTTTCTCCCCGGAACAGAACGAGTTTCACTGCATACCTTCCGAAGCATTGGAAATTTAGGAGCTCTCTGTCGGGAGCTGGAGGCAGACACCAAATCTATATTTCTTATTACATCACAGCTACTTAACGACTTGACTTTGGCGTTTCTCACTCTGCCGTGTTCACTGGTGCCACTCTCTGTTATTTCTTACAAGTGCATTGGAGTATACAATTGTCTCAAAATAAAAGGTTTATTTTTTTAAAAGTCAAATCATATTAGAGTATTCTGACAAATACATCATTTTTCTCTCTCACACCTCCCCGCTGTGAAGTTCCACTTACCAAAAGTAGTCCCTTTAACTCAATTAGCTATTTTTTCTGGCATTTACTCTTCTTATATTTTTGAATAACATATACCTTTTGAGTCATCAGTTTTATATATTATTTACTTTCTAGTATTTTAAATAAGAATTTCAGTTTCTTATGATACCATCCCCTCTCAATATGGTGATAACTATCATTAAATCAAAATTCAGTGTTTACATTATATATTATTCACAGCTGACCTATTTGCTCGAGGTCTGCTTTCTTTTTCCTCAAGTCAATGTTTTCTTTGATTTTTTTTTCCATTTGCTTAGTTTTCTTTGCACTTATTGCCAATTCTCCTCAAATTTTCCATTGAAATTTCCAGTATAATTTTCCACATCAGGTAACCCGCCATGTCCAATTTTCAGAGACCCCTTCTCTTCTCTTTGGACTGTTCCTCTCAAGGCTTTCTGGATGACTGTCACCTGGGCCTTCCCTTTGCTATCCTCCTCAGAATCTCCTTGGCCCTTCTCCCGCATTGGATTCCCTGATCCCTAGATCTCAGGCTTTCTCTCTCCAGGCTTACGCTCTTGTTTTGTGGAGCACATCCTTTAGCAGTTTTATCAAGTTAAAAAATTTGGTACAATGGCAGCAGGCTTGATGATACAAGCATTCCATATACCTGGCTCTCCAGACTGATCCAGTCTTAACTGGTTGCCTTTTACACCTGGGGTCCCTATCTCCCTGAGAGACCCCTTTACCATATTCCTGGGGATTTCTCTAACTCTTTTTCAGTATCCCATTTCTTCCTATTTCTTGGTTAACCCAATCATTTCAGGTAAACACATCCTCAGAAAGGGTGCCTGGGAGGAATTTTTTGAGACTTTGTGTGTTTGAAAATATCTTGAGTCGCCCTCACACTTGATTGATGGTATAGATCTCCATTCTAGCCGTGCTACCTTCCCAGCTAGCTGTTTCTAGAACATGAAAAATATCCTTCTTCCTTTGAGTTTCTCATCAGCATTTGCTGCATGGCTGGATCCTCTCACTTCCTTCAGGTCTTGCTCAAATATTATATTTTCAGCGACCACCCTATAGAAAATTGCACACCCAGCCTTCCCAACCCCTTTCCTGCTTCATTTTATTTCCAGAGCACTTACCACCACCTGCTATACCATATATTCCCCTTTGTTTATTTTATTTACTTTCTATCTTTCTCCACTAGATGGTGAGCTCCTTGGGGCCAGAAACTTTTATCTGTTTTGTTCACTGATGTGTCCCAGCACCTAGAACGGTGCCTGGCACATAGTAGGCTGTCAATACCTATTTGTTGAATGAATGAATAATAAGCATTTATGTTCTGTATCTATAATATTCCAAAAAGGAAGATAATAACGTTATTGTTGTGATCAATAAGAATGGGTTTGTTTAATACAGAATTAAGAACTTGCTGGTCATGCCACTTGAAGATCTAAAGATTGTGGAATCTTTTCTTTTTAGATTTTTAAACTTAAAATAGGCAACCACTTGATATTTATGATGTAGTGTGTATATGTACACATGTGACCCTTTCTAGCAGCATTAAAAATAGCCTTTCATCTGCACTTGTCCCTCCCTCCTTGCTCATCTTCTGCTTACCTTTCTCTGGCTATTGATGGGGCCTTTGGCTGCCCCCACTGTACCCATCTTCACCCCTTACCAGCTTATCTCACTTTGGGCCTCAGCTAGCCCTGAGTTTGTCTATTTTGGATTGAACCATTTCATCTATGGCCTTTGCTTTTGGACAAGTCTCCTGCCCAGAAAGTGACCAAAACAGCCTTTTACTCTGCACCCAGCAGCTGGGCTTCTAACCAGCACCCCCACCGTGCACAAGTCCCTATGAACACACCTTGCCCCCTCACGGGAACCCCACACACCTTCTATCATAACAGCTGAAGCTCACATTATTTGGGGTCTGCTTATTTTGCACATCTCATAATGAATGGTCTTGGCCTTTAGTGTTTGACTTCTCCGTTACAGTGTAAAACACTTAATGTTGGAACAGCCTGTGTCCCTGCCATGTCTAATTTTTACATAAGAATCTGATGGAAACATAATTATTTAAAATACACTTATAAGTGGTGGTAAGGTTTGGATAATATTCTTACTTCAAAGGAATTGACTATACCCTTAGTAGTTTCAATATCAAGCCAAGAGAGAGTAGAAGGAGTCTTTAAAATCACATTTAAATAGAGCTGTTAGAGGGCCAGGCCCATGACCGAGTGGTTAAGTTTGCACACTCTGCTGCGGCGGCCCAGGGTTTCACCAGTTCAGATCCCGGGCACGGACATGGCACCGCTCATCAGGCCACATTGAGGCGGCGTCCCTCATGCCACAACTAGAAGGACCTGCAACTAAGATATACAACTGTGTACCAGGGGGATTTGGGGATAAAAAGCAGAAAAAAAAAAAAAAGATTGGCAACAGTTGTTAGCTCAGGTGCCAATCTTTAAGAAAATAAATAAATAAATAGGGCTGCTAGATTCAGCAAAGAAAAATATAAGATGACCAGTTAAATTTGAATTTCAGAAAAACAACAAATAATTTTTTAGTAGAAGTATATTCTCGTGGGAATCCTGTATTTTATCTGGCAACGCTACATTTAAATAGCCAACTGCTCCACCAGTGAAATAACCTGGCTAGGTTTATTGTGAATGTGAGTGATTAATGTTAAGATGCCACAAAGGGAAAGAGTTAGAAAGTCATTTTTGTTGGTTGATGACATAATGCAGCAGACTATTTTACTCTGACTAAAGTCTGTATGGTGAGAAAGCCGTGAATAATGAGATGCTGGCCCAGGAGGCAGATGAAGATGTCCATCATTATGCTTCCTCCCTGACCCTTTTCTGGGGGGGCACAGAGATCACATCACAGGAACACAGATTCAGATGCATTTCCCCTGTGGCACAAAGGAGTCAAATCAAATCACGGAGAGCACTTGAAGCCTTTCGATTTACTCATCCCAGATCCTTCCATGGCCGTCTTAGTCAGCTCAAGATGCTATAACAAAATATCGCAGACTTGGGGGCTTAAACAACAGAGATTTATTCCCCACAGTTCTGGAGGCTGGGAGTCCAAGATCAGGTTGCGGGCTGATTCAGTTCCTGGTGAGATCCTCTTTCTGGTTCACAGCCTTCTTGCTGTGTCCTCCCATGGCGGAGAGAGATCATCTCTCTTGTGCCTTTTCTTCTAGGGGCACTAATCTCATCCACAAGGGCTCCAGTCTCACAACCTAATCACCTCGCAAAGGCCCCACCTCCAAATACTGTCACCTCGGCGATTAAGCCTTCAGTCTATGAATTTGGGGAGGATACAAACATTCAGTCCACAGCAATGGAGATTTGAATACTGCTACAAGTGTATGTCCAGAGAGATCTTGGATGTTAGGAAACATCATTCTGACAGTTGAGTGAATTTTAGGTAAACAGACTAGACACCTCCCCAGATGAGAGATAAAAGGGCGCTCCTCTGAAATCTGAGTACAATTCACCAACAGGCAGATTTTATTTTGGAAACTAATAAAACTAATATGATTCCACTTTTCAGGGCTGTTTATCACTTGGAGTTTCAGTTCGGGTGATTGCAGTCTAGTAAATTAGCTGACAGAGAGTCCAAAGATGGTATCTGCGCCCAGACAGTCCATTCATCATGCTTAGTCTTTGGATCTCAGCACAGCTTTCCCGTAGACGTGCCAAAATGCCACTGAAGTAATCACAGGAAGCTCCCTGTTTGGATCCACCTAATGCCTTAAATATTGTCAGTGGCTCTGGATTTAGGCTTATTGGAGTATTTTAATAACCCACCAATCTCTTTATCTGGAAGTTTCATATAACCACTTTCTTGGTTCATAAATACTTATTGATTTTAATTTTGCACCAAAAAGGCAGTGGACTGCAGTGGATCAATGTGTACCCAAGAAAGCAATGCAAAGGGGTGGCAGAAATTACCGAGGTATAATCACGTAAAAGTGACAAAATCTTGAAATATTATCAAATATTTAGCAAGTTGTATGGTCAATATAAACTTCAAATTATATATGCAACTCACACCTTTACTCTTGCCATATCATTTTGAAAATTTGCAAGTTATTCAGTCAGAATATCCAATTTTGGAAAAGCATAAATTTAAATTGTAATTGGTAAAACTACCAAAATGTGATAACTGGGATCCAAAAACTCCAATTGCATAAAATTCAGCCTGGCAGGACTGGAAAGTAGATAAAATTTCAGGGCCAAAACTGCACAACTAATTGGCTGGGAGTTCTGGGTGGGGATGTGGGATCCAAATCTATTCCAATGCCACCTGTGGTTTGGCACCACCTGGTAACATAGTCAGTTTTTACCAGGTGGTCCCTAGGTGTGGTGTGTGTGGCTGGGCAGTAATTCCAGAAATTCTAGGTCACTGGTGCTCTTTAAGTCTCATCTACCCAGAAGTATCGGGCCTGAATAGAATGAGCACAGGGACTCTGTTTGTCTCCTTAGGTTGCTTGCCCTTTCTTGTTTTTTAAAAGATGATATTAAACTAATCAATGCAAATGCATTTTGTTAAGTTAAGTTTAACTTTGGATTTTCTTTTTTGCTTTCCACTCTTTGGGGAAACACATGGACATAATGAATCGGTCTCAGGAGCTTCCTCCACAGATGGTTCTGGGTCTTCACCTACTATGGCCTCTACCTCCCTATCAGAAACTCTACCTTTCTTTACTGCTTCGAGCATCTTCTCTCTGACTGATCAAAGTACCATCGACATCATGTCCATTGACCAGACAGTACAAAGCCCCGGGCTACCCATCCCCACAGGTGATTATTCTGCCGTCAATCAGTCAGCTCTGGAAATTTTATATTCACCTGCTCCTTCAGAAGACAGCAGGGCGAGTACACGCAGTCAAGATATAGTCAGAGACTTCGATGGAATGGAGCTGTCTAGCATGCCTGCCGCCTCTGAGGTACCAGGACTCAGTGGATATGTTTCCAGCCCGGATCATTTCTTGGAGAATACCACTCCAGTCCCAACTTCACAGTACATCACCACTAGCTCTATGACCGTCGCTGCCAAGGGCCAGGAGCTGGTAGTGTTCTTCAGCCTGCGTGTCGCCAACATGCCCTTCTCCAATGATCTATTCAATAAGAGCTCTCTGGAGTACCAAGCTCTGGAGCAACGATTCACACAGCTGGTGAGTGGGCACTGCTTACAAGTCTCTGTCTCTTCTTTGTTTTTTTGTTGTTACTGTGTAATATGATCACTGGCTGTCTTGAGCAATTCAGGTTGGAAGAGACACGCCTCTGAGATGGCATTCAGCTAGAGTGTGGAGATGCATTTAGATCCAATAAGCAAGTGAGTTCCGTGATGGACACAGACACTGCTGACCAGCCTCTTGAGAACAAACTCATCCTTAAGATCTTTTTATTATAGTTCTTCCTAAATTAGTTTTCCCAGGAATAATACATAGTCACTCAAGTACTGAACTTGGAATTTAAAAGTGATATAAGCGGACTTTTCCTAAGTTGTAATGCCACAAGCTGTTTTCCAGCCATCTGACAAAGGTACAAAGCTAGAATGGTCCAACACAGATGAGACTGAGAGTTCAGGGGTACGGGCTCCTTTTTTGGTTCCCATTAAGTTCCTGTAAACCTAAAAAATGGCTAAGTGGCTTATCATTCCTGATCCTTAACAAAGAAACTGAGAAGATGGTCATAATAGCATACATCTGTGATTATAAAACATCCCGAAAACTCACATTTGTTTCTACATGTACAATAAGAAATACACGTACAATAAGAAACGTGAACTACGCGTTGCCTCTCCCAGTGAATGAGAGTCAAGTACACCATCATATCACACAGATTGCAGAATTTCTAAAAATAACAGAAAACATATTTGTAAGGTTCATATACGTTATTATGCAAATTAAAACCACATAAAAACCAATTCTTCAAGTGAAGTTTAAAGGAAGACTTGACTTTGAAGGAAGACTTTGTGCCGTCTTTCCACCCCTCCCCCCCCACAATGAAGTGAGCAGATACTGGAACAATGTGAGGGCCAGAGTCCAAGTGCACCTTGCCCAGGTGTGTTACTTAGGCTGCATGCTAAGCTGCCTTAATGAAGAGATCAAAAATACAGTCACTTAAATAAGATGCAAGTTTATGTCTCTTTCCCTTTGTGGGTCGAACAGCTTTGCTCTGCCGTGTCATCCAGGGGCTCGCGTGCCTTCTGTATTGCATTCTGCCAACCCCAAGGGCGTTTCCTCATTCACACAGTGAAAGCTGGGTCACTGGGACATCTCTGTTTCCACTTGTGAGAAGGGGAAAGAGAGGAAGCCCAGAGCAAGCAATTTCCTAGGCAAGCAATATCAAAGTTGCCGCCATCTCTTCCACTCATATTCCATTGGTCGCGTGGTCACACTTTGCTGCAAGGGAGGCTGGGAAATGTGGTCTCCAGCTAGGCAGCCGCTTTCGCATGAAGAAGAGGAGAATGGATTTGGGAGAAGGGAGCAGCCAGTCGTCTGCACACGAGGTGAAGATGGGGAATTCCCACCAGAGGCCAAAGCAGTGCTAAGACACAAAGAACGAGCCCATCAGGGTGAGTGGGAGAGATCTGGAGAGAGTGGATTGAGAAGAGAAGTTCCACACTTGGTGTAAAATTTTATTTTATTTTCACAATAACGTTGTGGGGAGAAGGGTATCAAAATGTGGGTCAGGGTCAGAGTCACAATTCTGGTGGGGTGGAGACAGAGACAAAGAACAAGCAGGTCTGGACCAAGCCTGGGAGAGTTCAGCTCACACTGTGTGCTCCTGACTTCGAGGTGTTGGTTCACGAAGGAGGGGTCACTTTCAGGGTCAGGACAGAGCGACGTCGCTGAGCATCAAGCACTTCTGAATGAGGATCTGAAGGATGGCTGTGGCTCCCAAGACGCAGGTGTGGGAACCTGCCCCAGGCATACGTGTGAGAATATTAAATTATAGTTTGGAAAAGGTCCTTAGGGAACCACTTTTTCTTCTCCCTCGTTATTCGAATAAGGCACTGAGGTACAACACCATGGTTAAGTGGCTTGAGGAAGGTCACCAAGCAAGTTAGGGACAGTTCCAGGACTGACACCCAAGTCTCCTGCCTGCCAGGTCCCTGCTGTTTCCATGGCACCGCATTTGTGTTGACCATGAAACATGTCCTGCATAGACAGACAAGTGGGCGTTCAAGCTGCTGTGTATTTCGATAGGTGATTTCAAATTGGTTGCTTCCAAATAGATGTCCATTTAGACCGGCATAGGTCAGTCTGCTCTAGGGCTCAGCTTGGAACATGTTTTTATTTGCTTGGATTTTTTTTTAATAACTGAACCTGGCATTCCTGCTTTGCTGATAGCATTGGCCTGGATTTGTAAAAATCCTCTGTTCTCACAATGCATCATGAAGAAAACCATTGCCCATCCATCTCCATACACAGATAGAAAGGTGGAAATATGGGGTGTAATCACTGCAAATAGATCATTAAATGGTGGTCTTCTGGTCTCACGTTAAATGCAACCGCAAAAATAGAAGCAATAAGAAAGGAACTGAAATTGATGCCTCAGATAATGAAAAGCGAATATAAATGAATTAGCAGCAGCTGAGCACTTAGAACAGCGTTAAGAGTAAACCGTCTTTGATTTTGCAGCTGGTTCCATATCTACGATCCAATCTTACGGGATTTAAGCAACTCGAAATACTGAACTTCAGAAACGGGAGCGTGATCGTGAACAGCAGAGTGAGGTTCGCCAGGTCGGTGCCATATAACCTCACCGAGGCGGTGCACGGGGTCTTGGAGGGTTTTCGCTCGGCGGCAGCCCAACAGCTCGATCTGGAAATAGACAGCCACTCTCTCGACATTGCGCCAGGTAAAAGAGTCCCACCCTGAACCTTGCGGGAGCTTTTTGGTTTTCTTTGCTTGTTTGTCTAAGCATGCAGGTCAGCAAGAACCAAATGAAAATTACACTCGATAGAATAACCTTTTGGAGGCTGTGGGTCACCCCATGAGAAAGGCAGAGTCTTGAGGCAGGAAGAGAAGTTTTCCTACAGCCAACAGCAAAGAACAAGCAGGCTTCTTGGCTTACCATCTGGGACCTCTAACCTCCCCTCAGAACAAAACTTTCACTGAGCGTAAGCGTTGTTGTTGGCTAATGTAGCCCACAGCCATGCTAATCTACATTCTCTTAAAAGTCAAAAGCACTTTCTCAGTGAACTACAACAACCCGGGGGGCTCCTACTCAAGAAACCTTTCAGTCTAACTACCAAATCACTCCTTCCTAAGACAATTCAAGATGAAACCGACAGCATCCCGAGGAGAGAAAAATAAGCATTAGACCAAAATTCAAACTTGGGGAAAAGCCACTTCACCATCACCAAAGAACGAAGAAAATAACGTCCCTTCCCGCTGTATACCTTAGATCAGTTTCCACAAGCAGATTAAAACAAAGTAGAGTTAGATGTGAAGAAAACTCTTAAAGATCTGGGGGCTTAGCCCAAAGCTACTGAACAGAAAGCCAACATTTGTTCTGCTAATAAAGCCTAGCGGATGGACCATTGTAACCAGCTTTGCCCAAATTGGGAAGTGTTTCCACCATTAGTTTCAAAATTCTATTTGCTAAGCAACTGAAGGAAGTTTTTGTAATTCCCTGGAGTTTAAGGGGGCAAGGCTCCGGCCTGACCTTCCAGTCAGCTTCAAAGCAAAGCTTCCTAATTGGCTGTGAATTAGTGGAGTATCTCTGACATCCTCTCTGGCTTCCTGTGAACTAACAGAAGGCAGAGGGGAGAGGCCAGGGGTGAATGCAAACAAAAAGGCTCAGTTGGGAGACACTTATCTTTGACAGAGCAGAACTTTCAGCAACTTTAGGAAAATTGCCTCCTAACTGAGTAAACAGCACCATTAAAAAGACAGAGTGCCCTTAGGCGCTGTGGCTGGAGTGCTGACCTCTGAACAGCGGTGGCCCGGGAAGCCCTGTGGACCCCGTAGGAAGTCAAAGTCCTCCTAAATCCTAGTGACAAACAGCCTTCCCCTGCAAACAACCTCAGCGCTGAGGAGGAGCTGGGGCCCGCGTTAGGATCAGGACATGGATTTCCTCAGGCCACTGCCAACAACACAGGGACATGTTGAGGGAGAACTTGGAGGGCAGAGGGGAGGTGAGGGCCCAGGCCCCTCCCTTCCTTCCTCCCTCAGGGAGCTGACAGTCTCCTTAGAGACCCGTCCAGCAACAGGATCAGGTAAAGGTAAGGAGCCAAGCTGCGGCGGGGAGCGCTCGGGTGTGCTGCTGTGGATTCAGGCTTCTCAATGTCGATGCCACTTAAGCAGTGCCTTAGAAAGAGGGCAGGAAGCCAGGAGTGCGTTGCCAGGGAGCATAAGGGACTCTGGTGATGGAAGGAAGCACAGCATAGCCATGACTTTGGAGGGCCAGAGTTCTGAATGTCAGTCCTGTGTGCTAACACGGCACTCAATTTCCATAACTGGAAAATGGAGACAGTAACAGGTCTGAGGATTAACTAAAAGAATATTTACAACACTTAGCATAACATTAGACACAGTGACTAATAAATGTTAGTAGTTAATATTGCAACACTGTCATTATTAACTTGACTGATAACCTGTGACCCCAAAGGGTACAAGTGAGAACAGTAAAAAGTACCATGACTAGGTATTGTGTGGAGCTTGGAACTGAAAGCATTTTCACTAATTTCTTGCGAACAGTTCGGCTGTGTAGCTTTTCCTCTAAGAAGCCAATAGCAATAGAAATGAGATGGTGCTAACGTGGGTTTCAGGCCCTCCTGGAGCCAAATTGATACTGAGTTGCCCAAGGAACGCCTCTAGGCTGCCTGGTGTACTGTGGGGACACGCCCAGTCAGACTTTTAACGTTAGAACCATCGACGAACGCCGGAGTGCACTGGACGACCGGGGAAATGACCTGACTTGATTTCTTACTAAATCTGTATTTTTAATACTTTGAAAACTCCTAGAAGAATGGATAAATAAACAAATGAATGAATGGGAGAAGTCGGCCCAGAAATGGCTGTCATGAGCCAGCTGGGACATGCGTAAGGCCTGAGCAAGAGTTTGAGGACAGCAGAGTTAGGAAGCCAAGTGTGGATTCCATAAAAGTTAAAAATAAACAATGAACCTATGAATTCCTCTATATATATGAAAATGCATAAATCCAATATCCAAAAGGGGTCCTATTTATAGTGAGGCTCTGTGGCTGCTGTGCCAACCTGTCCCCAAAAGCGTTCCTTCCAGTCTGCAGAGTGGGGGAGAGGACAGCCGCGAGCAGGCAGGGAGGAGGGGGCAGGGGCGGGGCGCTTCCTCACGCACGGCTGGGGGCCTGGCTTAGCTATTTCGCCAAAGGCAAAGGGTAGCTTCGCCCACTTGTAACAGCAAGTGCTTGATGATGGGACCTTGACCATCTGCCACCTGCTTAATCCAAAACAAGCAGCACCATCCCTGCCACATAACACACGTCAATGGACGAAAGTCGGTCCCCGCCCCAAGGAACCTGAAGGTGGCCAGAGAGGGACACCTTAGAATGATGCTAGAATCCAAACTACGCCTTTTTCATTCAAAAAGACTTTCTAATGAGCACTTCTGGATATGCCACATGTTGTTGTGAAGGCCTGTGAGTCTGGGGATCACTAAGGAGTGGTCCCATAATGAAGACAGCACTGAGTTTCCTTTGAAATCCCATTTCGTTGAGGCCTGGAGCCTGAACAGAAGAGAGAGCGTGGGGGAGATTATTGTAGGGAACTCCAGCCCCGCGGGGCTCGTCTCAGGCAGCAAAGCGGCCTGTGGTGGTGGGTGGTGGTGCGGGCTGAACAGCCTGCAGCAGCCGCAGAGACAACCAGCACCGTTCAAGAAACAATTACCACAACCCTTGTTAGAGACAGAGAGGAAGCCTTTATTCAAGGGGGACCATCTCGACGGCTGCAGCGGGGAGAGGGGTGACCTCCATTCCAAATACAGCAGGGGCAAGTGGAAGCTTATAGGCAAGCAGCAGGGTGGGCTCAGGAGACAGAAAAGTTCTAAGACAAAACTTCAGGGTCGGGGTGGGGGGATTCTGGCTAAACTGGTCTCACAGGATTCTTTTGGAAGGCAGGTCAGAGCAATCAGACATCGCCACAGGGGATGAGGAACCCACTTAGATATCGAGGGTGATCAGATTTGGAGGATAGGGGATTCTAACTAGCCCAGCTTAGCCGGAATCTTGCCTCAACTGCACAAGGAAGAGACAGACACGGAAGTCCAAAAGCCGAGGCTGAGCTGACACTTCAGAGGAGTCTGAGCAGAGTTTGGTCGAGGAAGTCTTTGTCAACACTGGAGCTGGAGGGGACACCAGCCACACAGGTGTAGGTGGCAGTAGTCGGAGCTGCCATTGGAGGGTGGTGGCTGCCGAGGAGAGGGAGGTGGCCACCCCAGAACCAGCGGGGGTCAGGGAACCACTCAGACACAGACCCGCAAACACTCCCACCCTCATTCTCACGCCAGTCACAGCTCCTTGTCCCTGTTCACAGCCTGTTGCAAACCAGGCAGAGACGACCCAAAAACCCAAACTACTCACAACCACTGCTTCTGAACAGAGTCAAATTCTGACTTCTACGGATCTGCATGTCTTAGAAAACTTCTTGAACCTGAAATTTAAAACGCTGTTCTAAAAAACCTATACAGTTATAGTAAAGTGTTTCGAGCATCAGTTCTCCTGTATAATATTAGTTTGGGAAAATATGTGCAAAATTAGTACTTTGACTATAGAAGAAAAGGGAGTCTAGATTTGAAAACAAATTAAGGGAAAAGATGTAGATGGTTTTCAACAGTTTTCTTCCTTGTAATCTAGAACATGACAGCTACTTGCTTCTAGTTTTTCAGCGTGACCAGCTGATCCAGATTTTCTCCTTTTGGTGTATATTTGAGTGTAAGTTGTCATGGTGATTGACAGGCGAGCTGATTAGAATGTTCAACCAGCCAGTGCAGCCCACTGCTCGCACTGCCTCTCAGGTCCTGGACCCTGAATGAAGATGATGACTTCCAGTTCCTGGAGAATAAGGACTCCAATTCCAATTTACACAGGCCCTGGCTCCATCGCTGGCATGGTCTTTCCTCACGTGTAATGCTTGGACGGATGCCCAGCAGTGCCCATTCCTTGGCAGGTAGTAAGGGAGGTCTGAGGCGTGCGGATAATCAAAACCCCAGATAATGCCAGAAAGTCAGTTAAACAAATACAGGAAAGCTCCCTGACTAAGGTTGGATCTTGAGAATATTTGCTTGACCTCAGTGGTGCTGGTCCAATCTGTCAAGAAAACTCTCCTTGAAAGAGAATTAAAAGGGGAAATCTTTAGAGAGAAAAGGGGCGGCTGCTGGAAATGCTGCATGTCAGGAATGAATACCTAGCTTGTCGATGGGCAAGAAGCCCAAGAATCTGTCCTTGGAAAATGGAGAAGGCATCTTATCACTTTAACCTTTTCCCAGCCAGGATGGCCAAATACAGCAAAACTGAGCTCCTGGTGTCTTACCCCTTTCCCACTTTCTTGGGAAACACAGGGGCTCAGAACGAGGCTACACAACACTGGAGTGTCTCTCGCCTCGCCTCACGGCCCGCCTTCCCCAAGGCTGGGAGCCGCCAGCTGTCCTCCCCCTCTCCCCCAGCCCTTATCAGAGAATAACTCTCAAAATAGGAAAAACACAATTGTCACACAGATAGTGAGCATGTCAAAGTTTTACTTAACTCATTAATAAGGGAATTGTTAGGATGACAAATCTGGTTGAAAGAGGATATGCAAACAGGGATTTTATATGACCAGAGAAAAGAAAGAATGACGAAATGAGAGGGTTAAGCGAAATACAAAACAGAAAACACCATCACTGTATCTTATGCATTTCTATACGACAACTTCTAATTCTGTAGAGTTCTATAATGCCATAATCGATAGTAAATGGTAAGTCAAACAAAACTACTGCCTTCTAGGGGTCAGCAAAGTGTTTCTTAAAGGGCCAGATGGTAAGTATTTTAGGCTTTGCAAACCAAAAGGTAAAATCGAGGATATTATGTAGGTGCTTACATAACTATTTAAAAACCTAAAATCCGTTGCCTGCAGGCCGTAAAAGGCAGGCGGTGGGGCCTGACCCCAGGGGATCCCTGACGCCCAGGCGCGATGGTTAGGGCTCCTGCGTGACTCGGAAGGCCACGCGCTCAGCTTCCCTCCCTATGTCCCAACGTTGAATGATTGCTCTTAAACTATAGATTTCCCAGCGTCTTGCTCCTCCGGCCCTTATCTCTGCCGTTACAGAACAGTTAGACAAGTAGATGACACTGCAGCCATGGTTTGGGTCTCTGTTCATTCATACCTTCAGGAAGCACTTCGACAGTATCTGCCGCGGGTCAGGCACAGTTACAGGCACCAGGACCCAGAGGTCCGTGGAGGCCATCTGTGCACTCAGGGAGCTAAGTGCCCACCGGGAGAAAGAGACACGTATAGGAAAAGCTATAGAGTCAGCCAAATACTATAATCAGAAATGCTGCGGAGCACAGAGAGCAAGTAATTCCAGAGGCTCAGGGTGTCATGGCCGGCTCCCCACACAGAGGGCGACATTGAGTACAGGATGCCTTGGTGTACGATGGTGGTGGGCCCAGGCAGAGGAGGGAGGGGCTGTTCCAGAAAGGGCAGGAGGAAAAGGCAGGCATTTCTGGGCGGCCGGGGTACCTATTCCATCTCGATAGCAGCTTGGGCAGTGGTGAAGTTCGCGCACTCCACGTCAGCGGCCTGCGGTTCACGGATTTCGATCCCAGGCGCAGACCTAGCACTGCTCGTCAAGCGATGCTGTAACGGTGTCCCACACAAAACAGGAAGATTGGCAACAGATGTTAGCTCAGGGCTGATCTTCCTCAGACAAAAAAACAGTAGGGAGGGAGGGGAGCTCGGCCTGGAAGGAAGGGAGAGCCTGGCTGTCCCGAGCCCTGTTCAATGTCTGCATCCACTTTGGCGTCCTACTTTTCTTTTCCTTTTTATTTTTTATGTCTTATGGTCTTTTAGAGTTAAACTTTAATACAATTTTGTAAACCTCAAAAAGACTTCAAACTAAGTACTAAACAGTCCTTATTCTCAAGATTATAAAAATAAAAAGCTTATTCATGAAATATTGCATATTTGGAAAATATTTAGTAAACATATATAAATAGTTACAAAAGGTACATAGATTAATTCATTTTTTAAAATTTTAATGCAAAAAATAAAGGAAAAATTAGTAAGCTATCTTACGGATATAAAAATACTCCAAAAAAATGTTTTTGGGGAAACAAATTTTACGAACACGGACATCAGGCGAGTTGCCCTCCAGCCCGTGCAGTAAGTGTCTAGAGGCCAGGGAAAGGCCGATGCCAAAAGTCTACATTTGGGAAACCTCAGCTGAAGCCAGAGAACAGGGCAAAAAACGTCCCTGGGCCATGTGTGTGTCGGGCGGGAGGAAAAGAGAGCTGCGATCCGAACGCTGAGAAACCCCTGCACTGAATGGGGAAGTAGAAGGACGGCCAGTGAAGGGAGCGGGGAGAGGATGACGCCGCAGAGGCTGGAAGGGAGGAGAGCGGGAGAGACAGGGCAGCCATTTCAGCTGCTTTGAGTGACCAGCGCATGGAGGTCATTTCAGTTGACGGTTCAGAGTCATTAGAACCCTCTGCAAAAGCAATCCAGTGGAGAGGCGAGGGCAGAGGGCAGATTTTAGTGAGGCTGGGGTGAAATGGAAAGTGAGACAGTCAACCTGCACCGTTCACCTGTCTCAGAAGCGGGAGCAAGGCTCCAACCCTCCCACAGAGACTGGGAGATAGGGGCACCCTCTTCCTCCATGGTTACGTTTCAAAGGACGGCTCCCAGGTCCCGGGGAAAACAGTCCTGAGTTGTAACACTGGCAAGAAGATTTACATCTCACAGGGACAGAAAATGAATTTACAATTACAAGTTTTCTAAACCAACTTCCCTAAGAAAAGGGAAGTCAGGGGCCTCTGGAAGAAGCCCGTGGGAAGCTGGGCCAAGCTGAGGCGCAGGCTTCTTGGTCAGAGGATTTCGCATTTCTCTTCTATGCCCTGGTTTTCTTACATTTACAGGCAATGCCCAGCCAGACCAATTATTTAGTTCCATTTGCAAAATTTGAAGCAAAACCCAATCAAGTCTTTTTCTTTCTTTCTTTCTTTCTTTTTTGACCTAATGTGAGGATGGAAAAGCAGTTTGTGGTAGTAGAGCTGGGAGGGGAAACATCACTTCCTGACTACTTTGGGACCAAAGAGAAGAGCGAACGTGAAGGATCCCCCGGTTTCGCGGGCGCCGCCCTGCAGAGGCGCGGAGCCGGGAGAAGCCGCGCGGTGGCTACGGCGTGTGGTTTGCTGTTCACCTTTTGAAAACTCCCTGAATAAACGAACCTGTGACATGAAAAGCATAACCAATGTTAGAACTATCTGTGACTTATCAACTGAAAACCAAACATCACACTTGCTCAGTATTCCGCCAGCAGCCCCAACAACCAGAGGCATCTTTCGTTTCCGCCGCTATGAAAATTCTTCAGAGGCACGTGGGGATTTCATGCCAGTTAGCTGTGCAGGTTGAAGATTTCAAAAATGCAAAACTACATATAACTTATTCTCTCCTTGAATTCCTAAGAAGCCTCCTCAAAAATGGGCTGACCTCAAGGCCGGTATATGGTAAACACTGACTCACTTACAGTCAGCCATCCAGGACGCTTCCAACCAGAATGTGGACCAACAAAGTCACTTTTCTCTGGAAAGTGCATAATTTCTAAGACTCCCATGTAGTCACCAGCTCTGGAAAGGCGGTAGATGTCATTCATCACAATAATGACAATAAAGACAATAAGAGCTACTATTAGTTGAGATGATTTTAATCTTTATAGCTCACTACCACAGTAGGCATCCCTTCCCCCCATTGCCCAGTTGGAGACACTGTGTCTCAGAGGAGCGTGAGGAACTTCCAGTACTGGCCACACAGCCGCCAAGGGCTGTGGCCGGCACTCACGGGCAGCCGTGTGCTTCCCTCCGCTCTCCCCACTGCCTCTTTCAAAGGAGTCCTGTCACCCTCCCACTGGGGAGACAGAAGCTGTTTAATCTACTTAGTGGAATTAATCCTGAATGAACTATTAGGCTCTACATTTCACCAAATGAAATTTCCTATAACAATTTGTCATATTCTTAGAATGTCAAAAAAAAGCTCAATCTCAGGAACAAAAGTCCCAAACTTTCAGATGTCCCCTTTATATGTACTGTTGGCTCTGCTAGGAGTGTCCCTTCCCAGCGGGGACAGCCACAGGAATCCTCCTTCCAGGAGGCTCTCCCCAGCCTCTGCTCTCTCCTTTTGTCCCCCTTCCCACCTCCTGTGTCCCCGGCTCTGTCTCCTGGGGTGACACTGCTGCTGCCCTGGGGCTCCTGGGACGCCACCACTAGGGGCTTTCGGTTACTGCCTGCTTCCACAAGAGCACCCCATAGCGGCTGGACTGCAGATGCCTCTCACCCCTCTCTAGACTGTCATCCCGGGCTGTGATCCCACACCCAGGCCACCCCATGGAGCCTCCTTAAGCTACTCCCGGAGCCCTTCATCCAAGCCCTCAATGCAAACACTCCACACAAGCCAGGGCCTCAGTCCAGCTGCATGGCCACCTCCCACTTCCCTGCTGTCAAACTCTCCCTCCACCAGTGAGCCTGGAACACTCAGGCCCTGACGCCAGTGCACCCAAAACACCTCAGTTTGGCAGATGCAGTAATGGCTGAGAGCGGAGATAATCCTTCAGCCTCTCATCCAGGCCAGGGTGTGTGTGGGCACTCACACAGCCGCAGGAAAGCATCGTGGACAGCCGGCTCTGAATAGTTCCCGGGGGGGTGCTCTTGTGCATGGTGGGGAATTGAAATGAAGCCCAAAGTTTCCCACACTGCGTGCCCCTGTAAACCAGAAAGCGCTCCCATCAATAACTTCCAGTTCCACAGTGCGCATTGAGCCCCAGCTGGGTGCACGATGCTGTGCTGTGTGCTGTTTATCATTAAATAATTACTCTCACTCTAATCCCCTCCTACAGCGATAAACCAAAAGCAAAATATTTTTGGCCAATAATAAAATAACAATGAAATATTAACTTAAATGTAGATTTTTTTTAAGTCATTTTAACCGCTGAATTGCCTCAACAGTTCTGGAGGCCTGTGCCAACATGCCCAGCTAACCCTCCTGCTGTCTTTGTTCCCATCGGACAACTTGAATGGGAGACCGAGGGACATTAGTGATCGACCGGTTTAAACACTCCATTTTATAGAAGGGAAAAACGAGACGTCAAGATGCTAACCTGCATTCCCAAGGCCGCAGACAGCTGCTGGGGGCCAGTCCTCAGGGCCCAGCGCGCCTTCCTGGAGCGTCAGCGTTGACAGCAGGATGAGCGTGGTCACTGCCTCCGCAGGTGCAGCCAGTCCCCGAATGTTCTCCGGATTTGGGAACATGATCCCGCTGGGCCTGTGCGGAGGGTGAGGTCCCTGCGGTATGTCTCAGATGAACCCTCAGTAGAGGCAATAAGCACCACGCAGGGTATGAAAGTGATGGTCTCGCATTGAGAAGGGAACAGATTACCAGGACTGCATTCGGATTTCTGGGATCTAGGCCCTTTTGTCTTCATGAATATCAATTTTAAAAAATATTAATATTAATTAGTAAAAATATTTTTACAACTGCGTTGGTATAGAGACAAATATAATCCAGTTGGATTATATTAATTTTTTCTTCTAATTTTAAAGAATTTAGAACATGTTCCTGAGCCCCTGAGAGTGGCGAGCCCTGAGGCTGTGTGTCCTATGCCCAGCCGATTACCGTTGACTGGGACGAGTGAGAAAGTCCCTCCCTGACGCCCCAAGCAAAGGAACGGGCCCTCCCGTCCTCCTCGCGAAAGAGCGGGACGGCAGAGGCTCGGTGACGAGCGCGGGTGGGGAGGAAGGCGGCACGTGGCGGGCTCCCCACGTGCACCCCCCGGCGGGCGGCTCGGTCACGCGGAGCGCAGGGCTCAGGGGGCGCCCCAGCTCTGCCTCTTGGAAACGGGTGGAGATGATCCAGGAGTTTCCGCCACATGCCGTGGCAATCGCGGAGCAACGACGGCTCTATCCGCGGCCCCTGGAGCGCTACGGCCAGCCGCGCCAGCCCCTTCCGGGCCTCGCCGCCCTGCACCGACTCGCAGCGCACCCGGGTGCGTAGGAGACAGTCAGATCTAGCTCTCAAATTTCACCCCCGAAGTCCGTTCCTATTTCTTTTGCTTTTGAGCGCCATCTAGAGAACACAAGGTTTCATAGCATTGAAATGAGAAAACGTCCGCAAAGACGCATTCGGCCCCCAGGCCAGGCCAGCCCAGCTGAAGCCTGAGTTCCAGCCAACCTGAGCGGAAATCCCGACCTAGGACGGGACCCAGTGCAAGGAGGTGCTCCACTTCCTGTCCAACACGTCGGTGCTGAGACAGCACCAGAGAAGGGGATGATGGAATGACAAAGAAGTGATAAAGAAGAAGGCAGAAAAGCAATCAATACACAGCCCCAAGGATGTGAGGCAAGTGACAGGACAAGGTGGGGGTGTGGGAGGGGGTGGCGTCATGAACTGGAGTTGGTGAAATGCAGACCTGAGACCCCCTGAGCCTGGCAGACAGGGAGAGCCTGTTCTCAGGCTGACAAGCGTGAGTGCCCTGGGGACCAGAAACAGGAAGTTTGAAAAAGACAGGAACCATCAGGGACCTATGACCTCCGTGAATTTATGAACTTCTTGATGATCAGGACCATAATCTTCTTAACTCTAACTGTAAAATGCCTCAAAGCGTACCCTGCAGGCAGGGGACATTCATTTAAATACTTTTTGATCACAAGATGGAGAGCAAGAGAAAGCCTTCCTCAGCCAGCCAGTTGGGAGCGCTTCTAAGGACCTTTGAAATGCACACTGAAGACACATAAGCAAATCCAAAGGAGAAACTGATACAGAAAATGAGCTTCCACTGGAAATACCAGAATGATACAAATGTTTCCAAGCCCAACAGGGCAGCTCACTTACTTCAAGCCATGTTCACTGCTGTCGTGTTTGAACAACAGAAACAAATGTGGAGCCACTGTAGCGTCAGCCTGTACTTTCTAGAAGGAACCTTCTGCCTCCTGCAGGAGTGGTGCCAGATGATGGTTCTGAGCTTGGGTTTAGTTGGGAGAGCCCTCCTTCAAAGAATAGCATTCCTGGAAGTCTGATGTGGGAACTGATGAGAGAGGAGATGCTGGCGTGGTCCGGCCTCCTGCACACTCTCTCATCCCCTGTTGGCCCCTTGGAGCCCTGAGGTGTCTCCTGGAAATCCCATATTTGCAAACTACTAGAATGCTGTCAAAAGTGAACATTGTAAATAGGAATACAGATATTAATCAATCTTGGGTCATACTTACTAGCTCAAACGGACTTTAATTTTTCCACATACGAAAATGAGGTCAGCAATATCCACTTTGGATGCTTGTTGTGAATATTAATGAAGACATGTTTACAGTGTCAAAAACAAAATGGCCCTCAATAAATGTGAGTTCCCTGTTTGTGTAAATAATTGTCATTGAGCTCCTGGTGAAGCTGGAGGTTCAGGCTCATGATCCCTGGGCCAAGTCAGGGACAAGGCCTGAAACAGAATGACCTTAATGCTCTGACTATGGCCTGAATCCACACGGGAAGCTGAGGGCTACGCCAGCACCTCTGGGTGCCAGGATGAACCTGGATTTTTCCCACCAGCTGCGAACTAGCAGCTACTGACACCACTCGACTCACTATCCAAGTGCCCTGGGTTGCCTCTACAGAGAGATTGCCAAGTTTGCTCTGCAGAAGAGCTGTCCAAACGGGTCAAGGACAGAAAATTAAGTCATTTTTCCAGCAGGCAATTGTAGTAAGCCCAAAGGAGGCCCCAGACCATACTAGGTCTTTGGTGGGTGAGGTACAGACTCATGGAGAAACCCACCATAGAAATAATCTATTTAAAGGGGGTTTAAGCAAATCCAAAAAGATAAGGCAATTACAGACCAATTAGTCTATACAGCAAGCATGAGGACTTCACCTCCTCAAATCCATATGCATCTTGATTATGACTTGAAAACATTCCTCTAGAAAATGGCATCCAGTTGTTCTCTTCCTCATTGACTGTTGATCTCCAGTCTCCTTGTCCTCCCTCTTTTCAAGCTACAGAGCGTGTTTAGAACAGAACATTTTAGGTTGTTGCTACATAATGTTTATATTATTAATCTTGACCAAATCAAGGGCAAGGAATGGGAAGTGCAGATTCATTTGTTTTGTGCAAATCCCTGGGGCTGTGTTAAGGAAAAGGCAAACCATTGTATGGCCTACCCGTGAACGAGTCCATCCTTCTAAGGAGAAATGTCTTTAGCATATGACAAACAAGCAAAATGACAACAACATAGGGAAAGTTTTGCTTGAGAAATTTCTACTATTAAACTTCGCTCCTCACAGAGCCAATCACTTCTCTTCCGAGACGCTTCGTCCCCAGAATCCGCTCACACTCTGTCCTCAGTCTTTACCTAAAGCCCAAAGTTGTAGGTGTGATATGTAAGTGAGGAGGGTCGTCAGCATACCTAGGGAGAATGTTTTTAAGTAGTAGAGGAGCGGAAGCAGTTGCTTCACACATTAATGTTGCAAGTGTGGTCTCTTCCGTTCTGACTCCAGTCGGCGGCATGCCCTGGCTCGCCACAGGCCGGCGGCGCCCTGGGCTCTGCCCTTCCCTGGAACCGCCAGCGCAGTCCAAGGGCGGGGGAGGGAGTCAGAGGACTTGAGCCCAGACAGGCGTGATCTTGGTAACGCAGCTTCACTGAGTCTCACCTCCCCCTCTGCAAAGTGAGCAACTCAGTCGAGAAAGTCTCTAAAATACCTTCTAGCTCTAAAATTCTATCTGAATTGTAAAATTTTATATATGGATAAAGTAAAAATCTAAAGCAATTAGTTGGTCTGGAATTCTTAGTGCTGACGATTTTGAAAGGCCAAGTGGCTATTTGTTGGATGAATAGATGCTGTGCACAACGAATAGAAACTGCGGTCGGCGCTGTGAAGTCTCCACATCGTCTCTGTAGGCTGGTCCTGAGTCAGTACTGTGGGGAAAGCAAGGACTCCATGAGCTAGGTGCATTTGTTCTTCAAATATACCCAAATTTGGATGAATTCATTTCTCCAGTGTTGCCTTCTTGTGTTCTGTTCAGACTACACGTGGCTGGGCTGAAGGAAGTTATGGTAAAACAGAAATATCTCCTTAACGGGAAACTCCTTTGGTTATCACGCATTTCCCATTCCTCTTCAGAGGGGCAGCATCAGTGCATTCAGTCCGCTTTCCAAGTTAAACTGACTTCTCCACTGCAGAGAGGGAGATGGAGCCGCTGACTCCTGCCTCCTGGCTGCTGTTTTCAAGACCGCAGTCCGGAGTGTAAACCAGCTGACAGCTGTTGTATATCAAACCAGGCCCTGGACCTGAGTCAGCTGGGTTGTCAGGGGAAATCTGAGTTACCTTCTAAACAGTGACAAGGATCCCTTGACATGTCCAGCTTCAGGGGCTGCGAGGCAGAGCGAGCTGGTTCATATTAGCCTGGTCGTCCAGGAGGGCCCCTCCAGCTGCAGAGATGTACAACTTCACACGGAGTCTGTGGCGGGTGTACCTTGCTGGGAGACCCAAAAACAGGTTTTCAAGGACCTGCTCTGGCCCCAGCCTGGGCTGGGCCCACTCATCTCCCTCACTCTGGCTTTTCCCACCACAAGAGGTGCGGGATCAGGACAGCAAACCTCAGGACCAGTGCCCTTCTGCCGGCCAGCTGTGCCCCAGCGGCCCACGCACACAGTCCGTGGTCGTAACTTCCACGAAGCTGCAACTGTGTTCTCCGCTTGAACAGCCGCAATAGACATTAGCTTATTAATAACCCCAGGGCGGTTAGAAGTACAAAGAGAAGGGGTGAGGCTGGCAAGAGAGAAAAAGAGAAAGAATGAGGGAAGAAGAAAGAAACCCGTTACGTTGGTTTCACTTGCTTTTTTAAAAAACATTGTGTAGCCAGCAAACCTCTTCTTATTATAAAACTTACTGAGTCTTGCTGAATTAGGGCTCTGCAGATGTTCCCAGTTGGGAAATACTGGATCAGATGATTACTGAAATAAGCCGAATTCTGAAAATTCTGAGTTCTATTTACAAGCCTTCTAAAGCACAATTCGGTTAATACCCCCCCCCCCCCCCATTTCTGCCGTGATTCCCACCTGCCTGAAAAGTCCCAATTCCTTAGCATGGCATTCCAGGCCTACCAGAGTCTGGCCTTCACTTCCCTCTCCAGGCCCAGTTCCCTTCCTTCCTGGCCACGAGTCGCGGCTTCCCCTGCTCTCTCTTCATCCGTCTGTTGCTTTCCCGCCTCTGTGCCTGTGCTCTGGGTCCAGTCGGAAGGCCTTTCGTAGTCCCCGCACATACAAACGCAACCCACCTGAAATACTCAGTTCGGACAATCCGCTCCGTGGTGATCTCTGCTCTAACTTATATTTAGAGCTTGTATTTAGAGCTCTTATAGCAGACGAGGTACTGGGCTCCTTGTATAGAAGAATCTGGGTACATTTCTCTTGATTTATAATCCACTTTACGAAGAATTTGAGATAATCATACAGAATTCAGAATAGAGTAGAAGAGAACAATTAATGACCAAAGAAGACCCAGATACCAGAGGTCTATTTGATTTTCCAAAGGAAAGAGTCTCTAACATTAGGGTGTTAGGAATTAGCCAGGGAATAAGAGAAAAATGTTTTTTAAATCAGGAAGTCATGCTGAGTTTTCAGAATTGTCCACATAAATGACTGCCTACTTTACTACTTTATAAGGTACCTCTGATCTTAAAAATATATGTTCACACTTCATCTCTGCAAAAAATGTCTACCTTTAAAAAAACTAATAGCGAAAAAATCTTAGTTCTCCAATGCACTGGGTATCAAAATGTGCTCTCCGGATCAGCTGCATGCGTGCCACCTGGGACCTCCCCGGAAATAAATTCTCAGTCCCCATCCCATACCTCCTGCATCAAAAACTCTGAAGATGGGACCAGGAATCTGTGTTTTGACAAGGCCTCCAGATGATTCTGACGCCCAACAAAGTTTATGCATAATTATATTTGGAGCTAAATATGTTATCACCCCTGTCTATAAACTCACTCTTCAAGGCACAGAGATATGTGGTTCCTTTTTCACTCCAGCCCCTTATCACTGCTATACAACTCACTCCAAAATGGGGTGATGGCAAAATACTTGGTCTCTGGCCTCTGACTTTTGCCAGTCCCGCTGCTCAGGCGCCATCATTCGTTAAATCTGCTCCCTCTCTTACAGCTGATCAAGCAGACCCCTGCAAATTCCTGGCCTGCGGAGAATCCGCGCAGTGTGTGAGGAATGAGCGAACCGAGGAAGCCGAGTGTCGCTGCCGACGGGGCTGCGAGGGCCAGGGGAGCCTGGACGGCGGGGACGTGGGCCTCTGCACCCCTGGAGAGGAATGTGAGCTCCCTGCAGGTGGGTCGGGCACACTAACGTTGTGGCCCCACGAATTTGTTACTCATGTTTCTCAGAAACCTACTGCTGGAATGACTTCACAAGGGCCTTTAAACCCACGGTTCCCAAACTTCAGGGCGAATCAGAATCTCCCAGAAAAGCACTGTTAGAACACACATGGCTGGGCCTGCTGGGCGCAGTTTCTGCTTCAGCTGGTCTGGGTGGGGCACAGAGAAGGCTGCTGCCAAGGACCACACTTTGAGAACCACTGCTCTAAGCCTTTCTGCAGTATTTTTTTAAGATAAATAAGGGAAGAAAAAAGATCCTGTGTCAGCTTTAAGACAGAAAACCACACGGTCTATTACCTTAATGTGCAGGTGTGTGCAGTGTGTGAGTGTGTGTGTGTGTGTGTGTATGATATTTGTTTTTTTCCCTGTTTGCAAACGTAATTGCCTTCTTCATAAGAAAGCTGGAAAATATAGAAAATTATGAGGCAGAAGATAAAATCATGTGGAATTCATCACATTAACTGCTATTATCTTTTGGTGTACATGTTTATATAGAATGTTTATATAGACTTTTCTAAAGCAAATTGGAATTAGACTGGCTTCTTGTTTTTAGTCAGTTTTTTACTTAGAACATTCCCTCATGCCATTAAATAATTTCTGTAGTATCATTTTTAATGATTACATAGTAGTCCATTCTATAGTTGTTATAAGTCTAATCAATCCTTCATTTCCAAAAGATAGATTAAGAGATGCTCCATAGGAGGGGGAGAGGAGGCGAGATATAACGGGCCTTCTAGTCGCAAACCAGACTTTAAGGTGTAGGCGGCTTTAGGAATAAACAGGGAACATGAAGTTTCCTAATTCTTCTCCAAGTCCTGTGACATCCAGATGGGCCACACTGTGGCCTCCGCCTCTGCAGGCTTCTGTGAGCCTGTCCCCTTTCTAGTCACGGGCTTCCCATCTCACACACCTGGACATTTCCTCAGTGTTGATCACCTCAGACCCATGTCTTCATTAGACCATCCTGGGTTTTTTTACTGTCCTCTTACTCATTCTAGTGGCCATAGTCTCTAATTTCCCACCAAGGGGACTTGTAGCCATCTGCTTCCATACCCAATCAACAAGAAACAAGAGAGATTTAACCTTTCCCTTGATGAAACATACCTTGTTCCTTTAAAGTATTAACACTTTAAAGACAATTATCCTATGGTTGTTAAGAAGCAATATTCTGGAGTCAAATTGTTATTAAGATTTAGGTTTAGCAATCTACTGAGTGATCTTGCACAAATTACTTAACTTCTCTAAACCTTAATTTCCTCATTGGAGAATGAGACTAATAAAACCCACTTGGCTGGGTTACTGCAAGGGGTATTTGAAATTGCGTTTAGAAAGCATCTTTACAAAAAACATAAAGCACAGAGTATTCATTCAGGTAATGAGGATTATGACAATGCTGTCAATTTTCTCCAAGTTAATCTCAATTAAAATGCTGATAGGATTCCTTATGGAATTTGACATTCTGGTTCTAAAGTTCCTCTGGGAATGAAAATGTGCAGGAGAAAATCTTGAAGTACGATGATGAGGAGGTTGCTCTGTAAGAAGCAATATGTAAAGTATTTCTGTTTATAACACTAAGATAGACAATAGGTTAACAGAACAAATATAAGCCCCAAACAGACCCTTATGTACTAGAGAATTTATTTTAACAGGCATTTCAAATCAGTAAGGAAAATATGGACTGGTCCACAATGATTAGAGTACAATTGGCCTCTATTTAGAAAAAAATAAAGTTAGTTCCTTACTACACACAAATCAATTCTACGTCAAAGAGACAAACCTAAAATCAAAACTATGATAGTACAAGGACAAACACTTTTTAGAATATTTCTATAATCTTGGGCTAAAAAACCTCCCCTAATTAAGATCTCATCCCAGAAGACGTTAAGAAGAGGACTGCCACAGGGAAAAGGCACTAGAAGTAAAATTTACCTATAAGCAACAAGGTGGGAGGAAAATATGTACAACTCATCATATATCTTAATCATATATCTTAGATGATGAACAGCCATATTAATAAGAGCCCCTACACATTAGTAAAAGACAAGCGTGTGAATGTGAAATGAGCAAAGAATACAGAGGTGCAATCCATAGAAGAAATCCAAATGACCAGCAAAACGTAGGAAAAGATGCTCCATCTCACTATAGTCAGGGCAGTCCAAGCTGATGAGCTGTCACTTGTCACTCACAAGTTTGCAAAAGGAGCTTGATTCTATCCAGTGTGGGTGACACCAGGGCAAATTTGTCCTGTCAAACATTGCTGGTGGATGTGTAAACTGGAAACCCTTTTTTCCAAGAAATATTTGTTAGTATCTATGAAATTTTAAATTTGACTCACTCTACTTCCAGACAACTATTCCTACAAAAATAGTTGCACTTGTGCACTAAGATACATGTACAAAAAAATGTGCACAGCAGGGCCAGCGCTGTGGCCGAGTGGTTAAAGTTCCTCACGCTCACCTCAGGCCCAGAGTCCATGGGTGTGGATCCCAGGCATGGACCTACTCCACTCATCAGCCATGCTGTGGTGGCATCCCACATACAAAAAATAGAGGAAAATTGGCACAGATGTTAGCTGAGTGCTAATCTTTCTCACTTAAAAAAAAAAAAATTGTGCACAGCATTATTGCTTTGGATCATGAAGCAACTGTCCAGCCCATCTGTAGGGAATAGTTAAATCATCCATGGGGGGCGTATTAGTCACTGTGGAGCACAACAGGTAAGGAGAGCAAGAACACAGCTCTACCAGAGCTGCCATAGAAAAAGGCCAAGACATTTCATTAGATGAGAAAAGAGAATTGCAGGATCATAGATTCTGTTTATGAAAGAAGTGGAATTGGGTCCAAGTTTTTTAATAATGACTGTATAATTTAAAAGAAAGGGGGCTGGGGAGGAAGAAACAGTCGATGAGCACGATGAATGAGGAGAAGGGGCTTGCATGTGGCTTTTATGAACAGTAGTGTACGGCATTCGGTTTTTGTTTTCATCAGCCCTATTTGCTGTTTCAGATAGCTGTACAGGCTGTAATCTTAAACAACTCCCTTTCTTGAGTAAGAAGATCACGTTAATTCCAGGTTGCCCTCCCTGAGATCAACAGAGCAAGGCAGAGGGTGATCTGGAAAAGAACGGCTCTCGCCAAGTCGGGCGTTCTACTCCGTCCACCTCTGCCTGCCTCTGGGGGCCAGGATGGACCTGTGGTGTTCACATTCACGGGAATCCGATACTCCTCACACCAGTTCAGTTCAGCATTTTGAGTCACCATGTTAGCTGCCGGGCAGTAGATAGGAAGGAAGGAAGACAGGAAGGAAAGAAAGAAGGAAGGAGAGAAAGATACTCAATTTCTTTTTGAGAATAAGAGAAAAATCCCCACACCACCTCAATTCTGCCCTTTCCAATTCCTTGATTAAAGATTCCGTTTTAAATGTTAAATATGAAGGCCTGATCTCCTCAGCAGGCGGACAAACCCCGTTGCCCCCACGAGCTGCTTCCGACAGCCTCTCAGTGGAGAAGAACCCTGTGTGCACAGTGTTGAGAGTCCCTCAGGCCCCGACACCGGCAAGCCCTGGTGTCAGTCACTTCTGTTCCTCACACGATGCCATTCGTGGTGACTCTGACAACTTACCTATATGAGGATCAGATGGCAAGACCTTACCAACCATAGATTAAGACAATGATTAAGATTAGAGGCTTTAACGTGAAACCTGAATTCCAGTTCGAGCTCCATGCCTAACTAGTTGTGCCTTGAGCAACATTTCCCCCTGTAAGCCTCAAATTCCTCACCTATATAATAGAGATAATAGGAATGAATCATGGGATTAGATCAGCACTGTCTTCGCTGCCCCTCAGTGTCAACTGCTAGCCCAGTGGCAGTGGAGCCGTCTGGTGGTCAACAAAGGGGAGCGTGGGAGGAACCCCTGCGAGTGCCTCTCAGGCCTGGAAACCAGACCCAGATGCGTATCAGCTGAGAACACTAAGTGGTGTAACTTTAAAAACAACATGTAAACTCGGCTGCATTTTTGTTATTCTCCCTAAAAGTGAAGAGACAGGAAAATCACGTTGAGGGCAGGTGCCCTGAGGTGCTGAGTGCGCTGACACACAATGAGCTTTTTGAATTGGGGCAGTTCTCTTCATTCTGCCAAGTCGTTGCCGTTCATTATACTTTCACCTCTTCCTTCTGTTCGGTTCTCCTCCAATCAGTATTTAGGAATACACTCCACACATTTTTCATTTCCCTCAATTTTAGGTGTTCTATATACCAAATCAGCTGTACTAGGAACTTAGCAAAATTCTCCCAAGAACAAACAAAATTTCGTTTTCAAAGCTCCCTTTTTTGGTTTAATGAGTTTGATTTTTATTAATCACAATTATCATTATACATACACAGTAAATGCAAATCTAGATCTAACAGAATAAATTATTCTTGACTTTTCCTCTTCAGATCTAAAAATTTTCATTTAGTTCTTTAACTTAGGTCTAATGTGTTCTGTGTGACATTATTTATAATAATGAAAATTGTTTACAAATATAGGGGCCAGATTAAGTAAATGATGGTACCAAGTGACATTTATGAGGAGTTTTAATAGTATGGAAGTACTTGTTTTAACCACAGCAAGGTCACAGTTTTACTCGTGCTACACCTCAGGTGTTGGGGGGGGGGGGGTGTTCGTTTTGTTCCTCTAGAAGCTGCTCCTAACTCCTTTTTGAGCCCTTTCTCCACTGGATGGGAAGGTGGGCGCGGTGGGTAGGGCGAGGGATGGGTGGACCAAGAGAGCTGAGACAGGGAACGGTTGGAGTTTACTATGGTCCAACCCGGTTTCTAAAGTTGTGTCTGATTAATAGTTTGAGCAGTCACTTTCGGCAGCTCACTTCCCTTGGAACATGTAGTCAGGCTCAGAGATCCTCTCCTTTCCGTTCTCTTCTCCAAGGTGGTATCCGCAGGTCCGGCAAGTGAGGAGGGTGGCTCTCCCTGTCTCACTAGGTCCTTTGGAAAGTTTCCATTCCCATGTTCCCCTCACCTGCGATCTCTCAGTTCTGATTCCAGGCATCTGCCCGACCCCCAGCAGTCTCAGAGCCTCCAAATCACAGAACCAGGGCAAGCAGGAACCAAAAATGCTACGTTAGCTGGTGGCAGGAGGAACAAGGGACTTACTACTTAACCTCCTCCAACTACTCCTCTCTCCTCTGCCCTCTTCCCATGAAGCACTGAGACCGGGATGTTATTTTCCCTCCTTCCCATAGTGAAACCCTGCTTCCCCTTTTCCCTGGAATTATAATGGACAGAATGTTGGAAGAAAGAAAACAGTTGACTGAGAAGGGAGCGTATATCGGAAGGTATCTCCCAAATATTACACCTTCGTATATTATACCAGATATTTTTCAGCAACCACAACTCAGAAGTTGACTTTAAAAATAACTCGACTTCTTGAGAGATGAACTGATCACTTATCTCTCCCATCCTCCTGAGACCACTGCTTAAGAAACAGTGAGCCAACTGGAAGGCAAAACTCAGGGGGTACGCAGAGAGCATACTTCCTCCAGCCCCAACAGAAGGCACCTGCAAAAATACGCTATCCATTTTTACTTGTCATAATAATTTTAAAACTAAAATAATAGATAGTTGTAGTTGCTATTAATGTTGATAAGCCCAGGCAACAGGAAGTCTTGCTTTTGCTTTATTCTTCAGGTCACCAGATCACTCTAAAAATCAAGCATAATGAAACTAGCTAAAAACTAGTGCTATATGAGCAAAATAACAAGGTAAAGATCATATTTTTATATGTCAGTTTTAATTACTGAGTTTGAATTTTGGAGGAAATTAAAAACGTTTCTGGGCCTTACTCTTGTTTTAAATAGAGATAAGTAAAAACACTTTTCCTATATTTGCCAGGCTTTTTAATTTAGTATTTTGAGAGAGAAAAGGGCGTTTCCTGCTGCAGAAAGGATTGAGACAGAAGTCTGGCATTAACTGAAATGTATAAACAAAACAATAAAATAACAGAAGCAATCCAAGTATAATATTCCTAACCTTTTCTTGTAAAAATATACATGTGATTTATCAAATGCATTTCAACAAGGTTGAAATTGTCATAATAATAATTTATATTACTGGAACTGAATAATTTTATATTCTTGTAAAATATCTTCTTTTGATTTCAAATAATCAGCTAAAGCAAAAATATGTAGGGGGCCGGCCCCGTGGCAGAGTGGTTAAGTTCGCATGCTCTGCTTCAGCGGCCTGGGGTTTCACTGGTTCAGATCCTGGGTGTGGACATGGCACCACTCATCGGGCCACGCTGAGGCAGCGTCCCTCATGCCACAACTAGAAGGACCCACAACTAAACATATACAACTATGTACCGGGGGGCTTTGGGGAGAAAAAGGAAAAATGAAATCTTTAAAAAAAAATGTAGAACATGATTTGTGAACAATGAGTAACTTCAAAAATTCCTAAAAGCGGGGCTGGCCCCGTGGCCGAGTGGTTAAGTTCGCGCGCTCCGCTGCAGGCGGCCCAGTGTTTCGTTGGTTCGAATCCTGGGCGCGGACATGGCACTGCTCACCAAACCACGCTGAGGCAGCGTCCCACATACCACAACTAGAAGGACGCACAACGAAGAATATACAACTATGTACCAGGGGGCTTTGGGGAGAAAAAGGAAGAAAATAAAATAAAATCTTTTAAAAAAAAAAATTCCTAAAAGCTCATCCTCAGATAAATGTTCCTTCCAGTGTCCTAGATGTCTCTTTTAAAATACTCATCCAATCACTTCATTTGACTAAAATAATTTTATTTTACAAAGGAAAATAACTTATCTAGAACCAGGTTAAATATAGCCTACAAATAGATTTTTAAATAACTTTTGGAAAAATATACCTAGTTTCAAAAATTATACCTAAAAATTTTAATGGTAAAAAATGAGTGAAAATCAGCCAGTGTCCACTCTACCTGAGATCTAGAGGGTTGGATGGAAACAAATACGTTAAAGCTGGCAGTTGAAACAAGTCATTACAGTCAATATACAATCAAGAAGGGTACGGAGGCAATCACACCAAATGCCAATCATAATTTCTTGTATCCAAGTGCTCACTGAGAATAACGTGTGCCATTTTGATTTCCTGAAACAAAGAAAAATGAAGACAGAAAAAGTTCATACGCAGGCCATAAAATAACAATGGGACACAGGATCAACAAAATGCCCAGATGAAGTAAACACCAACTACATCCTGAAGTGCCAGGTAGAATTAAGGACCACATGCCAAATGAAGAAGCGACATGGGACAATGATGTCTGTTATGGCTGGAAGGGAACATGGTGACTGGTTCACCAAATATGTGCCACCTCTGCTTCAGGAGACGGTGCAGCCTGAGAATCTAAATAGGTTTAAGAAGAAATAGAATACATTCCTAGTAGGTTATAAAGTTAAGAATATTTGGGGGGCATCTCTAATCTTTCAAAGAAGATATCCTAAATGGCAAGCATACTCTCTCATCCCCCAGCAGAGGTAATATTGGAATGAACCATTGTTTTGACCTTGGGTAGCATTTTTTAAGCCCTTAAAACTATTTTTCTTCCAGGTAACCAGGAAAAGAAATTCTGAATTACAGACTGTAGGATATGAAGAATTTAACCATTAAGATTGGGAAGGAAATTAAAAACTGAAAATGTACAAATTATCATTTAATCTATCTCAAGAGAGATGGCTTGCTTTCTCAAGAAATATTGTATCCACTCCGTCAAAACCCTGAAAACATAGGCAGGGATATTCACTGGTCATGGGAATCCAGGCATATAGTCAACACTGAGAACCAGCACACGCCACATTTCCAGTAGAGAAGAGCTGGATACTTGATGACTGGTAAATTCTGAAGAAAATGATGCTTATATAATTAAAATCGAAAACACCATCAGTGAAACATATTTGGCTATTCCTGGATGACAGTCAAGGTGATGGTAAACCAGATTTGTTTCCAGCTGCCCTTAAAATATTGCTCACAGATCATTTACAACATGTGTAACTTACTTATTGTTTTGGGAGGAGGGGGTGAACAATATCCTGAGAAGCAAAGCTCGTGTTATATGTTACATAAAGGTTGACTGATTACGCAAAGAGATGCAGGCCTCTCCAAATGCATGAATGTATAGACAATATACACACATGTATACACGCTCCACACCTCTGTGTCTGTCACACACACACACTCCTTCAGTTCTTAGGCACATTATAAGAAAGTACTGCTTACACAGTAGATCATTTTGTTGCCAATAATTTGACTTGTTCCTTTAAAACAAAAAAGAACTGGGGTTCAGATATACATACCATGGAAAATCTTACTTTTCTTGTTGCTGCGTAAATCTATTGTAAAGGAAGACATCATATTGGGGAAAAAGTGAGGTTGTACTTTGTGACATGACCAATTCTTGTTTTCCACCACAGATGAACTATGTCTTCCTATAATTTAATAAGTTTGTTGACTACTTCTTTACGCTAACTTTGGCATCTAGAGGATAGGCAGACTGGATTCAAGGTAGACCAGTTCAGCCAGTTTTTGATGTGCTACTTAATGAAAAATGAATCCCTCTGTATCTCTTTCAAATGTTCCATTATCAAATTTGCTGTAAACCTTAATTTCAATAAAATATAAGCACTGTGTTCATAGATTTATAATAAAATTGGGTCTGTGTTTTACTAAATAGTCCCTGGATTTGCTTTATGGATGATAAATGATTTCAAGCATGATTTTAATGCTGCCAAAAGATAGCAAAATATTAAACATTGATGGCAACATTTAAACAGTAAGCTTCAGAAATAAAAACAAAATGTTTCCTGACAAGAGACAGGCTTTTGGGAAGACATACTTCCCCATGGCTACGAACCCTTGAAAATTCATTCACGCGCCCTTGCAGATGCACAGCTTTCACCCCTATTCCCACCCCAAGTGTCCCTCAAAGTGAGAAGCTGATATGGGACAAGGATTCAAATTGGGATATGGTGATAAAAGTGCCACAGACCAAAGAATGGTGGCAAGAGACGTACCTACTTACGTCCATATCCCTGGAACTTCCCAAAGGAAAATATACTTGTTAGATGCATGACAGGCCAACAAAAAGCCCGTGAAAAAAATTCCATCATGAGAGAGAATGAAAACCGAATGTAATCACCTCCCATAATGGGCTGTCCACCCCTTCGTTTCAGCTGTGCTCTAACAACTGCAGAGAATGCCGTCTTTGAGGGAGAAAGGCAAGTAAGCAGACACCCCATCTCCTGTGGGGAAGTCCCCTTCTGAAGCAGGTGCCTCTCATTGTTCCCATCACCCACTTGTTGGGTTGGTCTTTTCCAACCAGCCAGAGAGGAGCTGTGGAGGTAACACAGTCGGCGTCTCTCTGCACTCAGCAGACCCACCAGGATCACAGGAGCTTCCCGATGAGGGACACGAGGTGACTCTCTAGGCCAGCTGTACTCGAAGCCTTAGGGAGAAGGACTCTTCTTTGGGTCCCCTGTTTTCACATCCTGTCTTCTCACAAACAGTTGGGTAAGGGCCTGGGGAAAGGCAGCCAAGATGTGGTTTTTCTCTAATTTAGGCAAAGTGAGTAGTCACAGCTCACACACAGTCTTGCTTGCTCCCTGGATGGAAGTCCCAAAGGAGTTGGACCCAAAGCTCAAGAAGTTTCAATCACCTGAGTCCTCGCCCCTTGCTACAGCCGCCCAGCATGGCGCTTCCAGCCCTGGTGACTGCATGAAGCTTCAGGATCCCAGACTTCTCCAACTTGTTCCATCTGAGACATAGGGCAACACGTGCAACACTTACAATTGTCTTTGTTTATAACACCCTGTAACTGTATTAAAAACACAAGATGCAAGAGGGAGTTCTACAGAGAAAGCATTTATTATTTGTATTTTCGGTACATCGGCGTTTTAGGAAGGTATATAGTTTTAAGGAAATGAGGAAAAGTTAAGTAACAGTTGCTATTAGACAAGTTTTCAAAAGTGAAAATAAAATGGCCAATCAGGTAAGCCTATTTGAGGTTTGAAGGTGAGATTCTGCATAGGTACAAATTAGGACTAAATATTCTTTTTGATATGAATTTCTTTCCTGATTATCTCTTTAAAACTACAACCACCAAACTTACTTCATATACTAAGTTAGCGATGGAGAAGGAAGAATGCATCGATTCGCACTGAACTGAACTGCAAAAGACCCCGTCCCAGCAGGGCAGGCTCTGCTCTGCATGTCTCCCCTGCGCCCTCCCGAGGCCAAGGCACACAACGTCCACTTCTCGTGGGCCGCGACAGTGCCGTTTCCCCACGCTAGGGACCTACACATCAGGTCTGTCTTGATCCAAGTTTTAGCAATAGGTTCTGCTCTGATATTACATACAATTCATTCTGAAACTTAGCGAGAGTCTCGGAGTGCTTTGTTCCCTAAAACATATGGGTGTTTTTCAGCCTGGGGCGTTGTCCTCGGGGCACACCCCTTTTCTCTCTCTCCCGCCGCGGCTCTCCTCTTTCCCTGCTGTTAGAACTTTCCCCCTAACTTGTCCTTGTTCTCATTTTTAGAGATCCTCTGCCCTCCCCTTGTTAGTTTATCTTCTGGGAGAAATTAAAACTCTCAATAATTGGTGTTGCTGGTAATGAAAAAGAAAACCTGTCACACCTTCTGAAGATGTGGAGAGAGGCAACCCTTTGTAAACGCTGAGGGGGCTACTCAAAACAGTTACTTTGGATTCTTTTTGCTCTGCATGATTGAAGCAAAGGCATTCGTCTCTCTTCCATGGTGTACAACTACATTACTTGACCTCTCTGATCTCTGTTCTCTCTTCTACAAAAGGAGGCAGGTCTACACTAACTTTGTATTAATTGACTGACGGATGCATTCAATAAATATTTACTCTACTGGTCCAAGAACTCTTAAGGTACTTCAGGTTAAGAAACCAAAGATCTACATATTTGGATACCCTGAGAACCATAGTAATAGCCTGTGAAAGAAAATGTCTTTTGAAAAGATCCAACTAATAAAACTCTACAAACAATAAATCCTTCTTATTCTTCTCACCCGTGGGTTTCTATTCTTTATCTAAGCTTCCACAAATACAATCTATTTTCTGCTTAAGATGATATTTTCTTGGTTGCTTGCAAAACAAAAGGGCTCACATGTTCCTGGGAAGAACAAGCTAAGGAAAAGTCAGGAGCAGCAGGTGAGCCACAGCAGACTGTCTTCCATGGGCGCTTGTGCTCCCGAGTGCATCATTCTCTTTCTTCCTCAGATGATCCTCTGAGAAGGGGCCATCTGCTCATCTTCACATCTAAGAATCCTCAGTGTTCTCCTGACACACGTGGAGCAGAGAGACTCTCTCAGTGCGTACCCACAGCTCATAATGCAGATCTCAAATGTGTTAGTGGAATTAGGAAGTACATTATAATTGAACTGAATGTGAAAACACTGTCCTCTCATTTTTATTTTATATATGTCTACCTTTGCAAAGCATACACTAAGGAAGGAACTGGTATTGAGTGAGACTATTCTTACTATACAATAAGCTGGTTTGAACTTCTAATTTTAAATCTCAATTAAAATGACTGATTAAAATATGAATTTACTTTTGATTCCTACAGTTTTCACCCAGAGTTTACGGGTGTGATTGTGAACATGTAAAGCGGTCCGTCAACATCTTTTAGCAACACCATTTCTGCTCTTTCCCTAACGGCTAACAGAGTCCTAAATTTCTTCAGAAAAGGGGTTTCTGTGTGTAGGCGCATCTACTGTGTGTAGGTCGCTGTAAGTCTGTCTGAATGAGGGCAGCTCTCCCAGCAGCCAAAACTAACTCAGGAGACTAAACAGATAAGTGCTAGGACAGCTGTGTGGCATCATTAGCAACAAAATGGCTTAAGACTATATTTATTCACTATTCAAGTAAAAAACTATAAAGACTTGTACCAATGCTTTGCTGTGATATATTTCTTACAAATTCTTCAAAACATTAAGTTCTCTCATTACAATAATTTCCACCTGTTTGATTAGTTTTCCATCTAGTGCCTATATGTACCTAAGAGATACATAAAACTGTTTCTGGAAACAGTGCTAAAGAGACAAGTCATTAAAATCTGTTACTAAATTTTCTTCAAGGACTTGTTACTAGTTAAGAAAGCTTATCATTTATTATCCTACACAAATAAAAACACCAATTAAAGGCAAGCGATGAGAAGAGCGAGAACAGGTCATTTATTTCAGTAACCAGACCTTCTGTCACCAATCACAGCGATGATATGACCCAAGGGTGGGTGAGTCCGTGCAGTAAGACAGCCTTCAAAAGAAAATCACATTCACATTCTCAGTAGCACAGACAGGACCCATTAAATTTAACCGAAGACAACCATTTGCACAGTATAATAAATAAGTACGTCTGTACTGAGACACAGGATGAGAGAAGCAATTCTGAAAACAGCGTCTGTGGCTCACAAGCACCAAGCTAATCAGCTGAGAAATATTTCCCTAACTGAAGTCCTCTTTCTAGGAAAAATCACTGGAAATTTATTTCAAAGGTTAGGGTCTTTAACAATCGGGAAAAAAGTGCAGAGAATAATTTTATTTTCTAATTTTATTCTAAAATACAAACAAGACTCCTCAGGATCATGTCAACCTAATTCCTTGATGTGTTTTTGTCTCCAAATTCCTAATATGAAGTCATGGATATCAGGCTTGAAACCGCTGACATTTGATCAAAACGAACAACACACAAAAAAACTATTTATCAGTTACACGAAACAAGCATTACTAAGTACAACGGCTTTTGAATTACAAAGCTTATACAACAGTTCTACATTTACCAAAATCTCAAAGGCCAGAAAAGACACAGGAATTTTTTAAAAACCAACATGTTTTGAAGCACAACACTAGCTTAAATCATATGAAACAAGCTGGACAAGATTCTGATACAAAAATTGCAATTGAGATGAAGCTGAAGAATATTTGAGTTCAGGCCGGCTAAGCCACAATGCCACCTAAAACCTACTTCCTTTTCTAAATGAAACAAACATTATCTCAAAACTTTTACGCATTTAAATGGTCTAAACTTCCTTTATTTGTCCATGGAGTGTAAGAAAAATTGTCTTTTAGCAACACAATGTGATAGAAAAGAAAAATCTGTGCAGGATACTGTGAACCCCTTCTTTATCAAGGAGTACATAGCATACATCAAGACTCCGGAATGCTAGAATCTCAGGTGTACTGCTTTACTCAAACTAAGACACCGGCAAAGGAGGGGGGAAAATAACAATTTCCACCTTTGATGGAAATTTCCATGAATTTCTGAAAAAGTGAGTAAAAAGTACACAGCTTTTCAAATCAAAATATTGGTACTTTGATCATTTTAAGTGTCTTAATTTTTATAAGAAAATTTAAGTCAAGTTTCATTATTCCAATTATTTGGTACTGTGTCATCTTAACAAGCAAGTATTTTGAATTTTTAAACAATGATGACAGATTTAAGGTAGTCTGTTGGCAAAGGATGACAAATATCAGAATCCGTCCAAGTGTAACAAATATTAGAATAATGAGAGGTTTAACAGTTACAGCTGGATTCAGGAAAATAATTTCTAGACCTCAAATTCACTACCATAATTAACCTTAAATTAACACAGGCCATGATTAATGCACTCTGTTCCCTCCGCGAAGGGCGTTCTCGCGCGCTCGTGGGCGGCGCGGGGGCCGGGGCCGGCGGGCGCGGCCGCTACTGCAGCAGGCTCTGCAGCATGGCCGTGGCGTGCGTGGGCCGCGCCTGTCTGCTCTCGATGGCGCTCTGGAGGTACTGGATGCCCCCGCAGCGCTCCCAAACTTCCTCAAACTGTCTCGGCAGAATCTCAGCCCCACGCTTCCGAGTCAGGCCCGTCTCTTCGAGATTCAGCTCACACATCTCCATGTCATCCTTACCTGACAGATGAGGCAGCAGAAAAATCACCATGTCTCTTTCCAGACCCGTTTATTATAAACTTTATTATTGAAATAGCTATCCACTCCCATAGTTTTGAGAACTTTTAAAACTCTATTTTCTTCCTCTAAGATTAAATCTGCTTAATAAATTCACCAGAAACAACTTAAATTTGTCCTCCACAAAGATCCCTTTCAAAATGTATTAACGCTGCAGTTGATCAAAGAAGTCACCACGGTTAGTAAAAATGCTACGTTTCCTTAAACCACTGCAAATCAACTGATAGAATTAAACACCAATGAAAAGGTCTCAGGACACAGACAACTTTGCCGTCTCCAAGGACATAATTAATCCAGGTGATTTCACATTATAAATAAGTTAAAACTCAATTCATTGGAAATGTGACAACCACGAAACTCCATCCCTCAACCCTGAAATTTAATGAATTATATTATATATTAAATTATTTCATTCGGAGGGTTTATAATCCTTTTTTTGCTCTATAAATTTTTTCATGTAATCATACACACCAGCCACAAGAAGGATGGGTGGCTTGTCAGGATGGAGCTCCATTTGCCGGGCAATCCACGGTCCATCGAAGTGGGCGTACCACCAGCCTTTCTTCTTGTTCTGGGGGTCTTTGTACTGGTCGGCAGGGCGGATGAACGGAATGCGGAAGAAGCGCTGCTGCCGGTGCCGCTCCGGCTCCTGCTGCCGCGCAGGAAGCTGGACCGCTGGGTTCTGCTGAGCTGTTAGAGAACAGGGAGAGTCACACCAGCTGCCCAGGGGGTAACGGAAACAGCCTTTAATCCTAAAATGCATCACAAGTTTCTTTTTTTAAAAAAAAGGAGAAGAAGAAGAAGAGAGGTTCCTAATAATAAATGTAAATACTAATTGCCTACAAATGAATACAGAGCGTGACTTAGAATTTTCTCTCCCTGAAGATGTTCCTTGGCATTGCAAACACACACACATTCACACACATACAAACCACCACCACCAATGGCCAAGCCCTAGCAGACTCCCACAAGTGACCACATCAGGAACCTAGAATAAACCCACACGGCAGGAGAGCCAGCTGGTATTACTGACTGGATTATATTTTTCCTCCAAAGAGTTCAGCATAACTTTAACGGGACTATTTATGATAAAACAAGCAAATGATAATTTCACAAGTGTGAAGGATTATAGACATTTGTCAACTTAATCACAATTTCCTCAAAAAAGTGGACAACATATGAGTTTTCTCTTTGCCAACTGACTCTGGGATTTAAAACAGCCAAGACAGCACAGACCTTTTACTAATAATATTGAGACAACTTCATGACAACAACAACAAAACTGTAACGGTAAGCAGGAACTTTCCCTCAGAGAGACTGACTGACTCTGAAATCAGATTTCTCTTGGAAAAAAATCCACTGAAATAAGTGCAAAGTGTATAATGTTTGGTTCTCTTCACCAACAGAAAAAAATCCTTGCTTTTCTGCTAATACTGGGCATTGCTCTCCTATCAATCTTCTTTCCCTTGCTCAATTTTCATTACTAAACAGGTTTTTATTTTATCTGCAACGTATACATCTTTCTCTGGGGCAATGACCTGACATCTTCAGCAGCCTAATTTGGCAAGTCTGTTTAATATGCTTTATACTTATAACTTTAAAAGTAGATCAACCATTTACTGCAGCTCAATTAAGAATCCCACTGAAAAGCTAAGTACGCCACAGAAAAATTACATAATATCTATAGGTGAAGAACAGTCACGCAGCTTTTGTGAGAATTTGCAAATACTGAAAGGGTGAAAATACTCTTACTCTGCTTTTTACACTAATAGCAAAAGCTTTATGGCAGCTGGATTTCTTTCTGTGCAAACCAGAGACAGCAAAGAGCAGGGAGCGAAGCGACACATGCCCGTGAAAGGGGCGCTGTTAGTGATTGCAGAAAGCCGCACCGCATTTAGCACGTCAGCAGAGATGAGCTGCTTTATTCTTTTGTTCTTGTTCCCCCAAAACTACTCACAGTTCAGTGTTTCCATTTTAAGTTTAAAATTACCTACGCTGCAGAAAATACACTAACTCAAAACTAAGACATTTTAAAAGGATAAAAAAAAACCCTCCCCTCCATCCTAAGCAGTGAATTAGAATTCGATGACCACTTGACAGGAAGCTCATGACGATAGTGATGGCTACCCATTAAATTCAGCTACTTTCTTCTTTTAAAATAACATCTCCTGTAACTTAATATATTGGGTAAAACTGAGAAACCCAATGGAAAGTTTCTGATGTCTTTTTCTAATGTGAGAACTGAAATTGTATTAGGGAAGCCTGGAAACGAATATCCATCTGGAAAAATACAAAGATACGGATGTTGAAAGCTTGAGACTAATCTAAACAACTTTGTTTCACATCCAATTGCATCATCTTCAAAAGTGTGAAATAAGTTTCAAATGTAACCCTATGAATTACCAGAGGCACTTAAAAAGAAATCAGGTCCAACCAGTTGGCAAATAAATATGGCATTATATCCAAATCATTATTGTTCAAGGAATTCTATAAGAAATTTACTGTACTGTAAGATGACTCAAAGCTTCTAAATTACTAAAAAAGGTGCATCATAGGAAGCTATAAAGGTAACAATAATCTCCTCTTCCTGTTAGGGGTTATCCTATTAAACCTGTGTACATTAGCATACAGAACTCAAATCTTTTGGAGAAAGGCTTATACCATCACAGTGTTTGAAACCAGCACCTAAAGTTAGTCTTTATTCTAAAAGATCAGCTGCTTATTAAGATAGAGTTTTGCTACAATAAGAATTGTGTATACTCACAGTTTAAAATGCTAGTTTTTTTTAAAGGAATTAATTTGATAAAACAAATAAATTTTGTTCTGCAAATATATTTTGGAGTGATCCAAATGAAAGCATCATCTCAAATTAAATCTCTTAGTACAGATAAACCAACATTAATGTACTACAATTCCACTTAAAATTGTAGCAAAACAATCTTTAATAGAAGTTAGTATTTTATAAAGTATTTTTAACCCATCTTCCAGTTAGCTCATGAGTTACCACCCATTGACTTACGTGAATTGTTCAAAAATGGTGCAAAATCTGTGAACAAATATTTTATGTTGAAGAAAAGATAAAAATGCCAAAACTGTTAAATGAGCATTCTTCTAATTTATAACGGCTTCCCATCAATTGAGGCGGTGACTAACAAGTAAATAGCCTATCCATAGCCAAACACTCTTGGAACTACCTACAAGTAGATGCTGCTTTCTGATTTTAAAAAAAAAGAAAAAAGCTGTTTTGATTATGTTTTAGAAAATTCTGCTTAATGGACATATAAAGAGGACCAAAATTACAAAAATTGTATTTCATTTGTAATGTTGAGACACAGTAATATCCAAACAAAAATCCAAAACAATGACTTAATAAATGTCTTATTTATTAAATGACTTAATAAATGTTTATCGAGCCTTAAAGCATTATTAGAATTTTTTGTATAAAAAAAGAGAATAACTTCTAAATTCATCAAAAAATTATATGCATTAGAGAAAAAGCATTGCCACGTTTACATATATTCAGTATGTTTTAAATTCCTCAAATTGTCTAAGTCTTAAATTCGTGTCATTTTTATTTCAGGAACTATAAAATAAAACTACTCTCGAAAGTCACTGTTTTAAGCAACTACATATTGTAAATCTTTACTGGATAATTTACTGCAGCCCCAGAAATTATTTCTGAAAACCTCTTTCTGTAGTAAATGTGATGAGAGTGTGGTCACCCAGCACTGCACATAGTTAGAGGGCCTGAGGCTCCCCACTCCTAATTATAAGAATTCATCACCAATTGTCAATATATTACTCTTAGAGGCAATAATATCGAGTTATATTTTTGTCAACCATGGAAGTTGTCATAATTTTATTTTCTCAAATTAATGAATTCTAATCCTTCTAAATATTAAACTACAGAGCAGCTCCTTTTAAAGGTTGATTAGCAGCCCCATTAGGAAACCATCTAAGTACAGAATTTTCTCAATTGAGTTGTTAAGCATCTTAGTGCCCTTCACCTTTCCTTTTAACTGTATTCCTGGGTCAGAATGAATTTTATGTGAGGAAAAAATAAAGAGAAAAATAAGAAAGAATTTTTCAAAGCAGAAGTTACATTTGATCCCTAAAATGGTCTATAATCAAATTCTTTGAAGTCCACGTATATGTGGAGTGTGTTCACATAGAATTCCTAAATTTGTTCATATATCTGGATGGGACTTGGGAAATTTTCTTAACCTACACTTTTGTTCTTCCAAATAGTATATTATGAACGGAAACAGTATGAGAACCAGCAAGGTAAGCTATATATTATTTGCTCCTTCTGGGGCAGAGTTGGATGAGTAAGGTATCAAAGTTTGGTTTAAAAATACAAGAAATATTTGTATATTCATTAAAAATGTGTGTGCCAAATATTACAACATTAATTTCTTCTTGTTTTAAGAAGTGCAATCATTCAGACGTATAAATTTTGAAATAAAACATAATGAAAACCTATCAGCTAAAGGTCATGATTAGAACATTACAGCTAAAAAGAATAGACTATTGCCATTTTTACAAAACAAAGGTAACTATGGTTAGAAACTTGGTACAGAAAGTAAACAGGGAATGGAAGCATCCCGTCATCTTCAACTGCCAGAGACAAATTTTTAAACTAGAGAAGGCAGTGGTGGCTGCAGGAAGAATGATAGAGGGCCTTCCAAGAGCCACTTCGTGGTTCCAGGCGATCTCTGCCTGCCCTCCCAGAGGTAACTGATGACGGCCCTGAACAATCACCAGCACCAACATCTCTCTCATTAATAATATTTCCCTCACTCACTCTATTCTTTGCAACGACTTAGAAACACTAAAATTCCACCATTTAATTGACTTTAATCAAATACTACTTTTATTTGCCAGGAAGGTGGTAAGGGAGGCAAAATGTAACCAAGAGTTCAAAAATTTTCTAAGTCAACTTGGGTCATGTATCGCTAAACTATAATATCAAGTGTTGGGAATATATCCCTTTAAAAAAAAGACATTAAATATACTGACACCTTGACTTTAAACAGAAATAAGCTAATAAATTGTGCCAGTTTAAAAGTAACAAGTTGAACAAATGAAATTCTAATTATTGCTTTTAAGACTGAAATTACAACTCCTATATCACAGGTATTCTCAATTAATGTTAAAGCCAGTACATGCTTTTACTAGGTTATGTCTATCCTCCTCTATTTTTCCAATTTCAAGTGCACAACTTTGCCTTTTACATAACAAAATTCATTTTTAGGGTCTCAGTCAAAAAAATCAAATCCTGGTCTAGGCAAAACTCTGGTCAAAACCAAAGTACTATTTCTCGCTCTTCTATTCTCACAGTATTGGAAAATGATGTTTGCAGTAAACATTCTTTTTTTCATAGCAATCTTTACATTTCCACACGCAATCTTTACGTATGTGTATATATGTGTACAGTCATGTGCTGCATGAGGACGTTTGGGTCAACGACGGTGGGCCCACAAGATCAGTACCACATAGCCTAGGTGTGCAGTAGGCTCTCCATCCAGGTTTGTATGAGTACACTCTGATGTGCGCATAATGAAATCACCTAATGACGCATTTCCCAGGATGTATCCCCATCATTAAACAATGCATGACTATATGTGGAACAAACATGCATTTGTAACATTATTCCAAACCTCTTCAGTATAGACAATAATATTCTTACCTCTAGAATTTCTTGACAAGTAAATTCAATACATGTTAACAAATATGACTTCAAAGACACATTTAATAGAAATAATGCTATGAAACACAAGCTATCATGGTTGTGTTAGGTTCAGTGGATCACAATTTCACAGTAAAATTTATATTGGACATTTTACCCAAATGTCTTATGTATATTTACATGTATTTAAACACATATACTTCGGAACATTCAAAAGTACAGACTGGTTTTTACCATAATCAGTAACAGACTTTGGAGCACGTTGTTCTGTTTCAGTATTTCTCTTCTTGTTCTTGGATTTCCAAGCATGATACACTTTTAGTCGTCTATGAAATTCTTCTCTGCAAGCTGCCAGGAGCTCAATATCTATCAATTACATAGAAAGAACCAAAAAAGAAAAAAAAAAATTAACATCTCTAATTTATTATCTAACAATAATTCTATGGCATAAACATATATTTATATATATAAAGTTTTCATTTTTAAATTAATAGTGCAAAACCAAAAGTAAGCTAATTATTAAAAGATGAGCATTTTATGGTAATATTATCTTTTATACCCACAGAGCATTTTCTTATGCATTATTACTATTTTATATCGTTTTCTCCACACAAGACCGCTGGACTAAACAGATTCTTAGATATTAAGAACTTGAATCAGAGAGGTTAAGTCACTTGTCCAAGGTCACAGGCCACAGCAATAGAATAAAAAGTCACTGTGCTCAAATGCAAGGTAAATTTACATGCAAGACATTTTTTATGTTTATAACTATGCAGATAAACTCAGTGAGGAGGGAAAGAACATAGGAGTTTTTTACAATTATGACAATTTAGTTCCTGGTCATAGTGTCCTGAGTTCAAACTCTATGATTTAAACAAAAACACAACTATGGAGCCTCTGGGTAGAGAATTTTCCTCTGTTCTGTTAGCAGAAAGACAGCTTTAAAAAGGAAGGACAGCATTGCCATTTTTCCCTTTGTGTTCACGGACCAAAAGATTCTGATCTAGAGGTTACGTAACTATTATGCAACATTAGAGGGTCAGTCATTAATACAGTCCAACCATAATTTCTCTATGCTGCTCCTCTCTGACCTAGACAAGAGATACGCAAAATGAATTTAGTAAGTGTGTTTTTCTTTTACCTTCGTGAGTAAACTAGGTCTTCATTTTAAGGTGAGAGTAACAAAGAGAATAGCTTAAATTAATTTATATGCAAAAGAACGAACTCTGCCCCGACCCAGGCACTGGCCCCAGACGCTGCCGAGCCTCTCCGCACACTCACCACAAGAAGTGTTGATGGTGTCGCGGAGCTCTGCGTACTTCCATTTACTAAGATCATGTTTCTTGGTACCAGCAGCTGCCTTGGTGGCTTGTACAGCAGGACTTCTGTAATTATTATATATTTTTGCACATTTAAACTAGAAACATGAATGAAATGTTGACTAAACAGGCCAGAAGGTGAGCATAAGCTTGAGAACTGGAAATAATGACTAGAAAAACATCCATAATAATTTTTCTATCTTTGACAGATGAGATTAAGAATGGTGTACTGCAGCATGCCCAGGTAAATCAAAATTTTCTAGTGTGCCATTTGATAGCCATATTAGGTTTTCAAGCATAACTTCTGATTCCAATATTCTGATACCACAGACTTTTCCCAGACTTCAGTTTAAACGTTCTAACTCATGGATAAATGAACAACTAAAGTTAAAAAAATTCATTTATGGGGCCAGCCCAGTAATGTAGTGGTTAAGTTTGTATGCTACGCTTCAGCAGCCCAGGGTCCATGGGTCTGGATCCTGGGTATAGACCTACACACTGCTCATCAAGCCGTGCTGTGGCAGCGTCCCACATACAAAGTAGAGGAAGATTGGCACAGACGCTAGCTCAGGGACAATCTGCATCAAAAAAGAAAATTCATTTATATGTATTCCTCAAAATCAAAAATAAATCTTCAGCATAGTTGAAAGATCATCAGAAGCACACTAAGGGTTTGTTTATGAGCCATTAGCTGCACAATACAATCACCTGCAGACTATTGGAAGCTACAGATGGCCAAGCCCCAGCCATACCTACTGGCTCAGAATCTCCCTGGGCATCTGGATATTCACAGGGGCCATATGTGAATGGCCAAAATGCAGCCACTGCATTAGACGTTAGGGACAGGCTGAAAGAGCTGCTGGCACCTGGAAACTCCTGTGACATTTTAGCTCACTGTTAACAAACACCTAGAAAAGTTCTATAAGCAGATAAAATCACGCCTTCATATTTAGTGAGTAATAATGTGACAACTAGTAAATTAAAGGAAGAGGTTTTAGGTCATGAGGCAGATAACAGAGATTTCAAAGGGAACAATGTTGTATTTGGCCCACTGTAGTAGGAATATCTGAGTGGGAAAGAGGAAACAAAAATTTAAAAATATATACACATAAAATATAATAATTAAAAAATAAAATAGGATAAATTCAACTTCTTCATAGCAGTGCTACTCCAGGCTCAAGACCTGTTTCTACACACATAATTTAAAATAATTATTCAGCAAATATGGGAAAAATGCCTTTTCTGTAATGATGAACATTATTTTTCAGTGAAAGATTACACTTGCCACATAGCAGGCATCCATAATAAGCTGCAAATGGACTTTTAAGCTCAATGTAACAAAAGAAGAACTTAAACACATCACATTTCAAGACATGAAAAGAAGATGGTACAAATATTAGAAGTAAACACAAAACTAAAATATTCCTTTTCAAGTATCATACAAGGAATTTTGCCTATCATCTACTACTTGGCAAATATTTCCTATTAAAGAGGGACGATCAAGTATAACATCTGAAAATGGGCTCATGTTTTTCTCATCATCTTACATTCTGAAGGAGAACAGCAATCTTAGCAAACAGGCCACAAACACAGAATACGATTGACATCACTCAACAACGATGTCTGAAACTACGTACCCTTCTTCCCGAAAGAAGAGAAACTATTCCTTCAACGTGAAGGGTAACGATGAAAGAAAAAAGGTACCTCTGCCTCTTTAAAAGGCTTATTTATGCTTTCATTTAAGAGAATAAAAATACTCACCCTACGCACTTAAAAACTGTTAGACAGGATGACTGTCAATCACAAATAAGCCTGGCTAAAGAATCACGTGTGGCCATTTAGTCCTTCCTGCATTTTTGTGGCTAAAATCTTTGATACGGTTATTGCAGAATCTATACTTTTCGGAGGCTTGTGTGACTGGCAATTTTCCACGTGGCTTTTTCTTTTAAACTGCATTGCTCAGAAAGGGCCAGCTGTGTGTCAGCAAGGTCTCTCTATTACCCTTAACGATAAATTATGCCTTAGCATTTATTCAAATATTCTTTTCTACATCCCTCAACTACCACTCAGCAAACTAAAGAAAAAAAGTTCTCTTTTTTTTCCTAGCTCTTCTAAGAGTCTTTCTAGGAGAGCAGCTGAAAATTATTATGGGTTTTCTATTCTTTTTGAAAGAGAAAGTGAATTTACATAATACAAGTTTCACAGATTGTCAGAATATACATGAAGCGTCAACATAAATAAGGTATGTTTTGATACGCTTAAAAAATAAAAACACTGAATTCAAATTATTATTGCTTAAAATGCTGTTTTAATATCACTAACTTTTCATTCATACTGCCTCAAACAAAAATACACCTGCTAAAAAATACATTCAGCATGCTAAGTAGTACACAAAGGAAATGCATTTAAATGTTTTTCCCTTCCATCTCTGGAATTATTAAAATAGTAAAATAAAGTGTAACTTACTGATTATTTAGACTTGTTATAAAGACAATCATGTAAACAATACAGTAAGGCAGTAGTAAATTTAACTTTTTATTTTAAAAAATAAATTAATTTTAACACTTTCAATTAACTCTGTAACTTCAAAATAGACAGTTAAAATACTACTGATTCATACTCACTTATGAAGGCAGTGGACCAGATCCTGCTGAAAGTTACCCTCTTTGGTGGCTCAGTCTCTACACCAGAGGTTTAAAACCATGTGCTATAGTGGGAGGCCCTCGGGAGCCACACGCTTCCTCTCCTTCCCCTTCACTCAGACCCAGTGGTTCCCAACCAGGAGGCAGCACCACCCCCAGGGTGAGTTTCCACATATTCATTTTGTCACAATGAGCGCAAGAGTTCCCCTACTGAGACTGAGTCGGTGGGGCCAGTGATGAGGACAGTGCTACCCACAAGGGAAAGTCCCATCCAAAATGCCAGCAGTATCCTCACTGAGAACATCAATTTAGAGGAACACTGTTTTTTATCTTTTTCTATGTTAGAGTGGCAGGAGGGCTAAGTGACATTTCTTTTTTTTTTTTTTTTTTTTAAAGCTTGGCACCTGAGCTAACAACTTGCCAATCTCTTTTTTTTTTGCTTTTTCTCCCCAAATCCCCCCAGTACATAGTTGTATTTTTTTAGTTGTGGGTCCTTCTAGTTGTGGTATGTGGGACGCTGCCTCAACATGGCCTAATAAGTGGTGCCATGTCCACGCCCAGGATTTGAACTGGTGAAACTCTGGGCCACCGAAGCAGAGCACACAAACTTAACCACTGGGCCACAGGGCCGGCCCCGAAGTAACATTTCTTATACAGAAAATTTACATAGAAAGAGCAGGTTGTTCACATAACAGGTTCTGATCCAAATAATGAAAAGCAATTTAAAAATATGATTTTGAGGTGACACATTACCCGAAATTACACTGCACTAACCTACTCAAAAATTCTGAAATTTCTTTCGCCATTTGTTCCCTACAAGAAAAATGATAGCACAACATAGTTATATAAAAGACAACTATATAAATTACTTAAAATTAAGATCTGATAGTATAATTAAAAGTTTATATTTTCAATAAGATTATTGATTTATGAGTCATTCACTATTATTTTACTTTATAAAAGTCTATGATATACTTTTCAACATATATAGCCATAAAATACAGCAAAATTTTTGTTTAAATCCAGTTAAAGTTATTTGAACACACTTCCATTTTTGTAGTAGAAAATTCAGATGAAATCTCAAGAGAGCCATGCTTCTGTGGTATTGTTTATGTATAGACTATAAACAGCATGTTCTAAATACGTCCAGGAAACTCAGCAGGATAGAGATCTACGCAAAGATTTTTGCACTGGGGTTGCTTGGTAAATATTAATTAGATAAGGCATAATAGGGATAAACCAAGCTCATCTATTTTACAGCGTCAGAGTTTAAGTAAGAGTCTGATATATTCAAAGCTCTAAAATTCTAACTCAAAGCATTCTTTAAAAAAAAGAATTCAAATACATCAAGTACTCGTTAAATTAAAGATCAGAAGTGTTCTGACCTTCCAAGGGTAAACATCTCCCAAAGGCAAAAACTTAGACTTCTTTTATTCCCCAGGAGAGTGTAACCACTCTCAATGTTTGTTTAATCCTGTGAAATGGGATGGATGTTTCATGTGTTTATCAACACTTCATTAACTTCTTTATTTATTTTCCTGTCTTTTGCTCTCTTCCTTTATAATTAATCATTTTCTCACTCATTCTATTCATCAGACTCTGGTAAACTCAAAATCTTAAAATCAGTAAAAATCCTAAGCAAAGAAGATGATATGTTCGCTTCAGAGCACAGCTCGCTGGATGCTTGCCCAGAGCCGGGACTGATGGTAACGGAGCGGAGGCTCCTGTAGTGAACACTGGCTACGGTTAGGTCCTGACAGAAGCCTCGCCAAGCAAGCACAGTCAGAGAGGAAGTAAGCCTTCAAAACTGATGATCGAGGACAATAAGCACAAAGTAAAAACCACAAATATAATCTAATAAAAATTATCTTTTGAGCAATACATTTATCACTCTCTCTCTAGGCTAGTCAGAATTTTCTAACTTTCAAACTCAGCATGATTTTGATAAATATTTTTAATTGTATTATCACCCTACCTCAAGGTTCCCACCTTAGTATCCAAGAGCGTCTCTCTGTTTATCATCTCTTTCTCCTAAAGTTTGCTCCATTTCTTTTCCCACAGCAGGTTTCAAGGGAATTCATGGCCTTTCAAAGCTCTTTGCTACTTGGTCTGTTGATCACACAGAGACTTCTCTGTGTGCCCCAACACTATACTGGATGTCACTCTCTACTGATTCGATATCCCACCCAACCCTACGTAATTGCTCTAGGACCAACACCAAACCTGAATAGAAATGGTTCCTGCATCCAGCTACTTTTTTCCCTCTAATTTTCCCAAACTATATGCAAATTCTCATAATTTCACCTTAGATATAGGTGGAAGGGCTTATTTAAATTCAAGCTCAAATGGTAACCATAAAACAGCTGTTCTAATGGAGGGCAAGAGCACCTGGTCAGAGACATTTTCAAATTTTTTGGTGCACTGTGGTAACACTGATGTGAGAGTGTGCTGCTGGCATCTGATGAGATGAGGGGTCAGGGGTGCCAAATATCCTGCACGAGGAAGAGCTGCCCTATGCCCCACGTGACTTTAACATGTCCACCAGACGCACAGAGGTGAAAAGAGCATATACATATGTTTTACATATAAACAAATTTACCTGTAACATGTAAAAAAGCCAGCTTTTTTAATGCATAGTTTCAATGCTGACAGGATTTTTCTAAGAAGAGCAACTATTATATATTTGAGAGGAGACTGTACTTAGCTCTGTTCAGAACTTTACGAAATATTATTCACAATTTCATGGCAGTTAATTGACTGATAGAACATTCTTCTATGAATTTACATTTGTACCTGTCGCATTCAGTGGTGATTCTATGTATAAGAAAAACATCAGAGTACCTGATTTGTGAGCAAGCACTTTCATATTAAAATAAACATTGTTTTATTATAAGCTACTGTCCTTTTACTTCTCTTTTACACGTACTGTTTGGAGAGAATTATTTATGTAGGTTGCATCAGTTATAAAACATTTGTTATTGGTACTGGTGTCTGACAGAGTTGAGAGCCATCACTATAAAGGTTATAGTTGGGGTCTTAAAACCTGCTAAAATTCAGATTTTATATATATAGTATACATATAAAATGTATTTACATTTTAAATTGTATTTACAAATGTAAAATACATTTTATATGTATATCCAAATGTTACTTAAGATTCTCTCCCTGTGGAGAGATTTTCATAATAAAAAGATACACTAGCACCAAAATTAGATTACATCTATAACTTCAGATTATGAGCTATTTTATCTTTAGTAGAATGAACTATCGTATATACTGAAAGCTAAGCTATCTGCTATAACTCAAATACTTTAAATATCTTATTTATACATCTGCTTCTATAAAGACACAAGTAAGAGATAATCAAAAACACGTAATACAAAATGGGTGTTAAAGTTTAAACAAAGTTAGAAAACACGAAGGGAACCAAATCAAACTCCTGCGACAGAGCACCCCAGAGAAGCACTCGACATTTCCCCAGGCAAAAAAAAGAACGGAAAAAGAATGAGTTATCTCATTCTTCCTAATACAATGAAATAATGTAAAGTTTGCTTCAATGAGGAAACCATTTCTCCTAAAAAAAGTATCCACAACCTATTTTTAAAAAGGTTATATAAATAAATCAAGTTTTAAAATGGGAAATAACATACGGTGTCATTTTGGGTCTTCTTCCATCAATGCTGTGAAAAGAATATGTTTTAGTTAATATTATAACCAATTCTGAATTGTGAAAATCTGGATTGCGCCAAATCTGTGTTTCAATGATTTTATTCATTGACTTTAAAAAACTCCATTATCTTTATTTAACCTACATATAAGATCACTCAGAATTTTAACGTTTTAACATCTTCATTAAAAATAATTAGAAAATAAATTAAAGGCATTCAATGCAAGTTAAAGAACAAATATATTAAATCTAGATTAGAAAATTCATACATTGTGAGGTTTACTTGTTTTTAATAGAAGTGGGATGTTATTTTATAATTTTAGGTAATGTGAAATCATCACTTTGCATCAAGGATCATATGTGTGATTGATTGAGATCATATTTTAAAACATGTTACATATGTAGAAAAACAGTTCTTACTTAGGAGTTACTCGATGGGAATCCAAGCTAGAAAAGCAACTTGAAATTGTTTATTGCAGCAGAATTCATCTACACACATTTTTAATGCATCACAAAACCCAAAAACAACATTTTCATGCTATATATTAAGAACAGGGTTAATCAGAGAGCTCTTACTCATAAATTTGTTAGAAAGAATTCAGTGCTAACAAAGGTAAAATAAACATTCAAAAACATTTAGTTACAGCCCATGGAGTAAGATCAAATTATGAAACATGAAATCTGTCAGAACATCATCCACAGTGAAGTGCCAATGCTTGCAGGACAGAGTGTAGAATAACCAGGAGTTCAGGAGGGGAGAGGCTCTCGAGGAACCGAACGTCCCGCAAGATGGGACAGAAAGGACTTAAAGGAGGATTCCAGAAGAGGGGACATCACCCTGAGGGATGCCCCCAGGAGAACTAAAACTAACTCTTCTGCCTTCCAAGTCGTAAGTGCTTGAGCATCTCCGAATTACTCAGTTGTGGTCCTATCACCTACTTAATTCTCCTTAACTGAAAATCACAGGTAACTTGTCATTTATGTTAAAGGTCCTAAACAGTCCACTCTTTCTCTGTGCCCACTCACCTTGGAAGAAGTGCACCTTTCTAAGGACAGGAAAGAGTCCATAGATGAGCCAGTATCTTACACATATTATATGGAATGACACTGGATACAGCTCAGCATTTCAAATGCTGGAACGTGAAACTTGGCCATGAATACGAACAATGACTCCATTCATCAGTCCCTGAGAAACGAACTTCAGCCATAATCAAGCCAGCTCTGTCCACTGCAGAGCTTCTTCACACACATCAGGGACAGCAGCTCTAAGAGCCTGCTCATTCAGGAGCCTGGCCCAGCCGCTGGTCAGTCATACACAGAAGCTCCCAGCCAGTCCAACATAACACAGGTGGAAGGGACTGGACAGCAAGTGAGCTGAGTCTGCAGTTACAAAAGCCACAGCCAGGCAAAAATATTCCAATTATAGTGAAATGTTAATAAATGCCCTAAATGTTGGATTCGAAGCCAAAAGTTTAACAATTATTATACTACCTTGCATTTGATAGGCCTATTTCATTTATTTAAACATAATATACTTTGTGGAGCCAGCCCGGTGGTGCAGTGGTTAAGTTCACATGCACCGTTTTGGCAGCCCAGGGTTTGCTGGTTCGAATCCTGGGTGTGGACCTATGCACCACATATCAAGCCACGCTGTGGCAGCGTCCCACACATAAAATAGAGGAAGATAGGCACAGATGTTAACTTAGGGCCAGTCTTCCTCAGCAAAAAGACGACTGGCAGTGGATGTTAGCTCAGGGCTAATCTTCCTCAAAAAAATAAATAAATAAAATAAAAATAAAAATATAATATACTTTCTTATACAATTCAGACCCCAGACCTGCTCAACATAATTACTTACATGAAAAAGTGTGAAGGCAACTTAACACACCCTTTTCCCTCCCTTTCTTTGTTTTCAGCTAAATAAAATTTAATCACTGCCTCGCAGTTTGAACTAAGTTCTTTCCTTTCACAAGGAAATAGCAGCGTCTAGTGGTTGTGTTTTAATTATATTTTGTTACAAACAGTGCTATGACATTCTGAAAAGAGTGGTTATGTATATGGATATGCCTCTCAATATGCAAACCACATATATACCTACATAAAAAGGAACCCTACAGACTAGTTTTGCTTTGTTTTTAGAAATAATCAAAATAACAAATGTTTCTAAAGTTTTAAAAAAGTGAATCTGCTATATTAAAACTTTCCTGCAACTTTTAATGAGAACTTCTGTATTCTTCCACACTCCAATAAAAATCAAGTATTTAGAGATAATTCAGAAACTCAAGGAGCCAAAATATTTCAATGTGATTAATTTTCTTTCTTGGAAAGGGAAATCTATTTACTCTGAAACGTGGTGGTTGGGGGCAGGGGGTGATGTGTGAAATTCCTCCTCATTATAAGCGTTAGGGTGTATATTTTTTTTTTTAAACTGCATTAGGAAAATAATAAATCCCAACCACAAATATATTAAACAGAATTATAATATATTCACTGATTTTTATGCCAGTATTTAATGGCAGGTATTTAGAAATTAGATGTCTAGCTTTTATACAAAACTCTGACAATTTCAGAGTAAAAGTTGAGATGTTTTCTTAACAAAGTACTTATGAACTGAAATATCACTTTTACTTCTCAACAGTTTAACAATTTGATGAAATCAATTGTTTCATTCACTTGGCTATAAAAGTGGATACAAACAACCTTAAAATGAAATTTAATTTCAAAGTAAATTAAAATATATCAGGACCTAAGGAACATGGCTTCCTCCTATTCCCTTCACACTGAAATGAGAAGCAGAGATGTAAAGAAAGCACACAGAGAGCCATGCTGCTGCCAGCGGCCCAGTACCCACAGAGCGCTATGCCGCACCCCCCGCCCCGGCCCAGTACCCCCAGAGAGCAATGGTCCCCACTCTCTCTTGGCCCAGTACCCACAGGGCACCATGCCGCAGCCCTCCCCCTGGGCCCAGTACCCCCGGAGAACCATGACTCCCACACACCCCCAGGGCCCAGTACCCACGGAGTGCTATGCCTCCCCACCCCCCAGGGCCCAGTACCAGAGGAGCCTCATCCCCCCTCACCCCCTGGGGCCCAGTACCTGAAGAGCACCATGCCACCTCCCCCCTCCGTGGCCCAGTACCTGTGGAGCCCCCTCCATCCCCATGGCCCAGTACCTGAGGAGTGTCATGCCCCCTCACCCACTGTAGCCCATACCTGCGGAGCGCCGGGTCCACCTGGGCCTCATCGCTGATGAGCTCTGCCTCACTCTGGGCGATCCTGAGGGCCAGCTCCCTGTCACGGCGCTCCTGCTCCAGGACTGCCTGCTGCTGGGATTCCTCCTCGCGCTGTTGGGCCAGCTGCTCCTCCACCTCAGCCTGCCAAGGGCAGAACGCCGTTTCACCAAGGGCTCTCTACTTGCTTACTTGATCCTTCCCATTGCTACTTAAAACTTCCATACGAGCACTTTACTACAGAATATCTGCTGTTTAACCAGAAACCTCTTCAGTCTCTCTTCCCTTCTGTATTATGATTAACACTTCCTCTCGTTCCCAATCCAAGAGAAGGCAGAGGAACCACAGGTGCACCATTCTATCATTGTACTATGAGCAGCCCGAACAGTACCCCAGTATCCCAGGGATCAGTTAACATGACAGCCAGATAGCAGATGCCAGGAACTCAGAGTACTGGCTGTGCTCAGGATAAACTATGAAAGCCAAGACAGACTGAAACTCAAATTCATGATCAATTATTCTCAGACAGGGACTTCTTCAAAGATGGGGGTGGGGGGCCTGCTCGTGGCATAGTGGTTAAGTTCACAGGTTCAGATCCCAGGCACAGACCTAGCTTCACTCATCAGCCATGCTGTGGTGGGTCCCACATAAAATAGAGGAAGACTGGCACAGATGTTAGCTCAGCAACACTATTCCTCAAGCAAAAAGAGGAAGATTAGCAACAGATGTTAGCCCAGGGCTAATCTTCCTCACCAAAAAAGGAGGGGGAATTTGGGGAGAGAATCATAATCTTAACCTAATACTAGTATCTACAAAGGTATAAAACAATATTTTAAAACACTATAATCATGTTTTAAGTGAATGTTCATCTGACCTTCCCCTAGCTATGATAACAACAACAACAAACTAACACTTACTGAGCTGGGCCCTGCTCTAAATGATTTAACAGGCGTACTCGTTCAACGCTCACAGCTACAACTCATCCCCATCCCACAGGAGGAGGCTGCATCGCAGTCACTCAGGGCGGCATGCGCAGGGCCAGGAGCTCTGCACGTGACCCAGCCTGGACTTGAATGCGCTCCCAGATCCAGAATCTCCTTCCCACAACCACTTCAGAAACTGCCTTTTGTTTCTGAGATAAACCAGTGGCAGCTTATCCGGCAAATCAACATCTTGTTCTCACTTCTCTTGTTTTGTAATTCTGTAGATTCTATTTTGATAGAATTCTGATTGTCTAATAAGTACATACCTGAATACGTTTCTCATCATCTTCCCTTTTCTTTCTCTCTTCTTCTTCTTGTTTTCTCTTGGCTTCCATCTCAAGTTTCCTAACAAAATAACAGAAACTCTTCAAAAATTTAACAGAAAATAATGAATCCTTCAGAAGTCAATTTAACTATTAATAAACAAAGACTACAGAATGGGAACTCAAATTAACCTCCGGCCATACACATTATCAACTTATTTTGAAAAAAATAAAATCTAACTCTACTGACAGTAATTCTTCTGAAACAAAACAAACACAATTATATTCTATAACCTTTAACATCTCTAGATTACCTTAGTCATAAAACCTAGTTGTGAGGCCCAATTGCATGTGCTTCCCTCTGCCTCTCCAATAAACAACTCTTACTTTGCTTCTACCTACCCCGTTATGGCAATCTTTCAAAATGTTCTCAGTTTTAAAACTGCAGAAAAGTAGAAGTGCCTTTTTTCTAGCTTATAAAATAATACGCAAGTGATAGCTTTAAAAAGAAGTTAAGAAATCCTCACATATAACAGTCTAACCAAAATTCAGATTATGGTTAAAATCATTTTATGTTATTATAAAATGAGCTTATTTTCTCCATTTTCAAACTTATTCTAAAATTAGTATTTTAAAATAAGAATATTCATGAACCATCATCAACAGTAAGACTTCACTATTTTGTTAGCTTCTAATTCAAAACAACATAAACGCCTCACATCCTCCTTTCTTCCTCTTCCTTCCTTCGACGCTGCTCATCTTCTTCACGTCTTTTTCTTTCTTTTTCCATTTCTTCTTGAATACGCCTCAGCCTTTCTGCTTCCTCTTCTTGCTGTTTTTTCCTCTGTAATGCACTGAGGAGTTCCTCTGAGCTTTTAACTAGTGCATCATATTCTTTCTGTATTTGTTCCCTTGTCATCATAGTGGACTTAACAAAATGATAAACATGTACTTAAAAAGTTATCTCTTTTGTTGCACAACAATGTGAATATACTGAACACTACTGAATTGTAAATTTAAAAATGGTTAAGATGGTAAATTGAATGTTATGCTTCAAAGCTTGTACCACAATAAAAAGAAAAACTAATATGTACATACACAGCAAAAACTGGAAAGTGTGCAAGCAATAAGCCCGTTATCTTTGTTATATTGCTTGCACATTAAATAATATTCAAAAAATTTTAAAAGTTATCTTTGCACACAAATATTTGAGTCTACGTCCTATCAATCAAGTAATCATATATCCAAGGGTGTGGGCAAAGTAACATACTATAAAGTTACTTTTTAAGGAATGATTTTGCCAGAGTTTACTACTCTTTAATAATAATGTGAAATAGTACCAAAGGAATATTTAAGAAATTATTAAATAGCTCAAAAATTGTTGGATTATTTTCCTAAGTGAGCCTTCAAACAATGTGGCTGGGTTGATTTTAATTGATAATACCACATAAACAGGGATGGCTCCTGAAAAACTTATAAAGTCAGTTAAGTTTATCTAAAACATTTTCATTTTTCTTTTGATCTTCTTTCCCCAATCTACCTCCAAGATTTAACATAATCTACATAAAATATCTGCAGAAGATATGGTAAAAGGCTTGCCTGAAGGTATTATATCTCACATAATTGCACTGACTTCTGAAACTAGATGAGAAAAACATTAAGATCCTAAAATATAACAGAAATGGTATGAATAGATAGATAAAATATAATTAAAAAGCACACAGAAAAAAATTTCAATCCCAGTGGTAATCAAATAAATGAAAAATCAAGATAACAAAAAGAGACCTCATTTTTTTCCTACAAAATTTGGGGGAAAATTAATTATTATTTTCTTAACAGTTAAGTAATTTGTGATAAAGCTATATGAAAATAATGTAATAAAAGGGACAAAGCATATAACATAATAGAGGTACAAAATTAAATGTACATTATAAGAACTATGCAAAAACACGTGCATATAAAATAAGACTGGAAGGGGAATATGCAGTAGCATAGTGGTTGAATGTGTTAGTGTGGGGGGAGTTAAGGGTTTTTGATGGTTTTCTCCAAATTTTCAATATCACTTTTATAATTTAAAGATTAGTTTCTGAAAGCAGAAAAACATGGACAAATTAAAATAACTTGCATTAATCCCTCTCAGTAATGATTATGCAAAAGCTTACCAATAGAGTATAGTATTTTGATTACTATTTTGGGGGTAAAAATCTTTCCTAGCAACAGATAAAACTGCATAAAAATTGTCTTTTTTTCTTTTTGCTATGAAAATTTTCAAACACAGAAGGGATAATATAATGAGCATCACTTGCCATCTCTGAGACTCAACATTTGCAACATTTTGCATTTTTAAAAAAATAAGCAATTTTTCCAAGCAATTCCAATACCAATAACAAAAGATATTAAATTATAAAAAATGTCAAAGTCCTTTGGCTTAAAATTACATACCTTAATTTTGGCCATCAAAGCATCAATAGAAACTTCAAGGTCTTTGACCTGTTTATTCACCTCTGGTTTTCCATCTTTCAGTGCACTTACCACTTCGTTAAATCTATCAAGTCTTTTTTTCAGTGTGCCCACCTTAACCAGGCCATCAATGCTGTAAAGATAATGCTCCATCAGAACTTAATTTCACTATTTAATGTTATAGACTTCCCATTTTAATAAAATGCTAAAAATATTGCTAAAAAGGCTGTTTCACTTCTGTTTTCATATTATTCAGTATTCTCTTAGATCTCTTGTTGAAGTAAAAAAGAAGTAATCAAATATGAGTGTGAATGACACTGATGCCTGTCGATAAGATTTAAGCCCTCTATATTTACAGTGAAAATTTGAAAATTCAAAGTACAGAATAATTTAAAAGAGTTATCTACAAAGAGGGGCAGCATATAATTATAAAAGGGACATTCCACCAAGAGGACATAACACATATAAATATATATGCACCTAATACAGGAGCACCAAAGTATATAAAGCAACTATTAACAGAAAAAAATAAAGGGAGAAATTGACAGTAATACAATAATAGTAGGGGACCTCAACACTCCCCTTACGTCAATGTGTAGATCATCCAGACAAAAAGTCAACAAGGAAACAGTGACCTTAAATGAAACACTAGACCAGGTGGACTTAATAGGCATATGAAGAGCATTACATCCCAAAATAGCAGAGTACACATTCTTCTCAAGTGCACATGGAACATTCTCAAAGGTAGACGATATGTTGGGAAACAAGGCAAGCCTCAATAAATTTAAGAAGATTGAAATCATACCAAGCATCTTTTCCAACCACAATGCTATGAAACTAGAAATCAACTACAGGAAAAAAGTTGGGGGCCAGCCCACTGGTGTAGTGGTTAAGTTCACAGGCTCCACTTCTGTGGCCCAGGGTTTCCGGGTTCTGATCCTCAGCATGGACCTACACACTGCTCATCAGGCCATGCTGTGGCAGCATCCCACATGCAAAACAGAGGAGGACTGACACAGATGTTAGCTCAGGGACAATCTTCCTCAAGCAAAAAGAGGAAGACTGGCAAAAAATGTTAGCTCAGGTCCAATCTTCCTCACCAAAAAGAAAAAGAAAAAGCTGGGAAAGTCACAAATATGTGGAGATTGAACAGCATGATACTGAACAACCAATGGATCAATGAAAAAAATCAAAGGAGAAATCAAAAAATACCTGGATACAAGTGAAAATGAAAACACAACATACCAACTCTTATGGGATGCAACAAAAGCAATGCCAAGAGGAAAATTTATAGCAATACAGGTCCACCTCAGCAAACAAGAAAAATCTCAAATAAGTAATCTTAAACAACATCTAACAGAAATAGTGAAAGAAGAACAACAAAGCCCCAAGTCAGCAGAAGGAGGGAAATAAGAAAAATTACAGCAGGAATAAATGAAATAAGAGATCAAAAAAACAGTACAAAGGATCAATGAAACTAAGAGTTGCTTCTGTGAGAAGATGAACAAAATTGACATACACTTAGCCAGACTCACTAAGAAAAAAAGAAGGCTCAAATGTACAAAATCAGAAATGAAAGAGGAGAAATTACAATGGATACCACACAAATACAAAGGATCATAAGAGAATACTATGAAAAGCTATATGCCAACAAATTGGATATAACCTAGAAGAAATGGATAAATTCTTAGACTCATACAACCTCCCAAAACTGAGTCAAGAAGAAATAGAGAATCTGAACAGACCAATCAAAAGTAAAGACATTGAAACAGTAACCAAAAATCTCCCAAAAAACAAAAGTCCAGGACCAGATGGCTTCTCTGGAGAAATCCAATGAACATTGAAAGAAGATTTAATACCTATCCTTCTCAAACTATCCCAAAAAATTGAAGATGGAAAGCTTCCTAACTCATTCTATGAGGTCAATGTTACCCTGATACCAAAACCAGACAAAGACAACACAAAAAAGAAAAATTACAGGCCAGTATCACTGATGAACACAGACGCCAAAGTCCTCAACAAAATATTGGCAGACCTAATACAGCAATACATTAAAAGGATCATACACCATGATCAAGTGGGATTTATACCAGGACACAGGGATGGTCCACAGCCACAAAGCAATCAATACGATATACCACATCAACAAAATGAGGAACAAAAATCAGACAATCATTTCAATAGATGCAGAGAGAGCATTTGACAAGATCCAACATCCATTTATCATAATAACTCTCAATAAAATGAGGATAGAAGGAAAGTACCCCAACATAATAAAGGCCATATATGACAAACCCACAGCCAACATCATACTTAATGGTGAAAAACTGAAAACTATCCCCATAAGAACAGGAACAAGACAACAGTGTCCTCTCTCACCACTCCTATTCAACAAAGTACTGAAGGTTTTGGCCAGAGCAATTAGGCAAGAAAAAGAAATAAAAAGAATTCAAATTGGAAAGGACAAGCGAAACTCTCACTGTTTGCAGACAACATGATTCTATATAGAAAATCCTAAAGAATCCACCAGAAAACCATTAACTAATCAACAACTACAGCAAAGTTGCAGGGTATAAAATCAACTTAGAAAAATAAGTTGCATTTCTATACACTAATAATCAACTAGCAGAAAGAGAACTCAAGAATATAATCCCATTTACAACCGCAACAAAAAAGAATAAAATATGTAGGAATAAATTTAACCAAAGAGGTGAAAGAACTACACACTAAAAATTATAAGACACTATTGAAAGAAATCAAAGAAGACATAAAGACATGGAAAGATATTCCATGCATGTGGATTGGAAGAATAAATAGTTAAAACGTCCATACTACCTAAAGCAATCTATAGACTCAATGCAATTCCTAACTTCAAAATATACTACAAAGCTATAGTAATCAACACAGCATGGTACTGGCACAAAAACACACAGATCAATAGAACAGAATTAAAAGCCCAGAAATAAAACCACACATCTAGGAACAGCTAATCTTTGACAAAGAAGCAAAGAACATACAATGGAGAAAGGAAAGTCTCTTCAACAAACGGTGTTGGGAAAACTGGACAGCCACATGCAAAGAATGAAAGTAGACCATTATCTTACACCATACACAAAAATTAACTCAAAATGGATTAGCGACTTGAATGTAAGACCAGTAACCAAAAACATCCTTGAAGAAACATAGGCTGTACGCTCTTTGACATTGGTCTTAGCAGCATCGTTTTAAATACCAAGTCTCCTCAGGCAAGGGAAACAAGAGAAAAAATAAACAAACGGGACTCCATCAGACTAAGAACCTGTGCAAGGCAAAGGAAACCACGAACAACATGAAAAGACAACTCACCAACTGGGAGAAAATATTTGCAAATCATATATCTGACAAGGGGTTAATCTCCATAACATATAAAGAACTCACACAACTCAACAACAAAAAAAACAAACAACTCGATCAAAAAATGGGCAGAGCATATGAACAGACATTTCTCCAAAGAAGATATACAGACAAACCTCTTTGAAAAGGTGTTAAGGATTAACAGTTACTAGACCTCCAAGTTTAAAAAGTCAAGAGTAATAATAAAAGACTCAAATAAGAAATAAAGACTAAAGCGAGACCATATAATTCATACAGATGATCTTGAAAATTATGGTTGAAACATTATTGAGATGTTTTTAAAAACAATGTTAATTTGACACGTCACGAAAAGAATCTTTCAACCTTTTACAGCATTAACAGTTTCATAAGTTACTTCAAATCCTTTTTATAATGAGGCAAGTAATGAATGAATTTCAAATAAATAATGCAAATAACAAAATAATATCTCTTTTTACATGAGAAAAGAGAAAACTGTGTGTGCCCAGGCTGCCCCCACTGTGACGTTGCCATCACCGGATGTGAGGGCACAGCTTTGTGGGGTCTTGCGGCACTATTCATCTTACCGAGGTTGGTGTCTCCTCTTGCAAAGCCACATTCGAACAGTTTTTTGCATTTTAATGCAGGCTTCAGCTCGGTATTTTATTTTGTTTTTCACTATGTAATAATAGAAAATTATTCAGTTTAAATCAGACATATAATATTTTTAAAAACCACTAATTTCCACAAAGCAACTCTTAAGAAACGTGAAATCTTGATGAACATGCTATACTAGACATCCAAATCAGGAAGTTTAACATTTCTTTAATTCCTTGTACTTCTTAAAATAAAAAGTATATATGCATATGGCTAGGTTAACATTTCAAACGTATTAGCTCCTTACTATGCTACACTGTTGCTTCGCAAACTGTCCTAGGCGATGCCAGTCTATGAAACGTTACCGGGTGTCTTATTACGAAGATACACCTGTCAAAGGAATTTAGGAAAAGCTATATGCTGTACCTCCTCTAGGAGATTCGCAATGAACATACTGAGGGAGGCCCCTGAGAAGCCTACAGTAAAGGAACGTATTTAATGTCAGTCATCCAGTATGTCCCAGACTGACCTGACCTGGAGACGCTGTTTTCACAGATTCCCTACTACAAACACCCCGCAAAGGTCGTGTCTGGATACTGACGTCAGCACTGCGCAACACAGTCCACAAACGAGTGGTATAGTATAATTTTAATATAATGTGTTTTCTATCAAAATGCAATGTATAAGGCTGAAAGAATTGAACTACAGGGACAAATATGTGCATAGTTTACTTGGAAAGTGACGGGAAAATGAGTTTATCTCTTTTTCTTTATTATAGTTTTCTTTTTATCTATATTCACAATGGTCTAACAAGACTTCAATAATAATCTCTGTTTGCATGGTTTCTTTTCATTGGAGCAAAGGAATTTTATTTTTCTATTAATAAGGAACAGTTTACTGACTCCCCCTCACGTCCTTCAGTGCTCTAGGTATCCTGGAGAGTACGGGGTGGGGGTGGGGGAGAGAGGAAGTATAAATATAATCAAGTTACTGACAATAGTTCCCTGCAGTTAAAGGTTTGCCACAGAGCCTCAGGTAACCAAAAAATATGCTGCCCCTCATCCATTTTGGGTCAGAGAGAAGCAGTTGCTGCCATCTGGCAGAAAAACACACAAAAGCAGCTCAGTCTAGTGTGTGAGAGAACAGCGTCTAAAAGAGCAGTGGCAGGAGAAAAGGCCGGAAAGGAAAGCTGGAACTCCACTTTACAGGGTCTTGAAAAGCATTCTTAGACTTCAGACTTCGCCCTTATTAAAGGAGAACCTTAACAGAAGCCTTTTAGTTTAGGGAGAGAATTCTCAGAAGATAACTTGAAAGGCTAGGTAAACCTGTGTGGGAGCGACGGAAGCCACCAGGTCAAGTGCAGCTCCACTAAGCACTGGCAACAAAAAGGAAACAATCTGCCGTATTAGGAGGAACCAACAGGGTTTGTTGACTGACAAAATATGAAGGGACAAGAAAAAAGAGACAAATACAATCTTGAAATTTTTGACATGTGTACTGGTCATGTCATGCAGGTGGAAAGAGAAAAGTTCTGGCTTAAGTCTGGGACTGGGAGACGGTGTAGGCAATGGGGGAGACAGAGGGGAAAGAATCAAGAAAGTCAGCTCTGTTTTGTTGAGAACATGATGAAATTACCTCTCCTACAACAAATTCAGATAAAGAAGGTAACTAACATTAAAAGTCCACAAGTACTAATTTATCACGTACTACATGTCAGGCGTTGAGAAAGAAAGACACGGCCCCTGTCATTCAGCACTCACCACTGAGATGAACTTTATAACATTCCACAAATAAATTCATTTTCAAAATAGTTAGAGATCATGCTGTGAAAGAAAACACCTACATTTGATGACGGAGAGTGAACACCACTGAACCTTCTTCCAGCGACTGCAGACAAGCCAGTGATTGACTCGTTTAACCAACTTTGCTAAATGGTCAGGGTCAGACTTCATAATCTGATCAAATTCTGCAAACTAGGAAATAAAATAATTTAATATCAGTATCAAAACACAAATGCCTAGAAACACACAGAGAGATACCAAAACAGAACTCAAATCCAAAATCTAACTTTCTGGAAGTGGTCACAAGCCAATTCACAGACCGGTCCCAGCGGGGACACAGCAAACCAGACACACTTGGCTTGTTTCACTGCTCTCTTCTTCCTCCCTTCAGGACCTTTTCTGTAGGGGAACAGGGGGTTACTCATTGCTAGCTGGCAGATTCAGTAATAAAAGTAGAAAAGAAACCTTAAATGACAATTACAGATGGTTGGCAAAAAAGGTTTTATTGAAAAAAGAACGAAAAAAGGGCTAATATATGTCTGAATTGGCTCATCCACATTCTCAGATATCCACGTGGATCTCCTGACAGGTGAAGGTCGATATAATATAATAAGGCAATACAGCATCAGGTACCACCAAAACTATCTGTCTCTCTCAACCCCCATCCCTATTTTGGTCAGAGATAAGAAATTGCTACTAAGAGAGAGACAACACAAATAAAAGAGCTATTAGGTTATCAACAAATAACATGCATTATTTCCACAATTTACTACCAAATTACATAATGATTTCTATCCTTTACCAAATATCCCACTATAATATATTGAGAGTATCACACACCTATCAATATAATGACCTCTTATAATCAAAATTAAATGGAAGCTAACATAATGAGATTAAAGATCTTTGAAAATCTGCCTTGTGCTTTCAACATATCCTTCTGATTAATTTTTCTGGAAGCAAAAATAACCAAGTACTTTCTCTATCAGGCTATTAATTCTAGAATAGTTATGTTATATAATCCTGAAATACATGTCAAGTTTATGATAGATATGTATGATTACAGATAGGCCAACGATGAATATTTATATATTCATTTTCTCTTCATGTTTTTTTCTTTTATACAAAATGATATGGGTCCTCTGCAGTAAAAATATTCACAGGGAAGTGCATGCATTGGTAATCCATTACACAGATTTCATCTCATGCCACAAAATGTGAAATCAGATCTATTTATTGTGATTTAGAATTCAAGGCACTAGAGACATTTATTAATGATTTTGCTAAATCACACAAGTACGGTTGGCTATTATATAATAGCAATTGTGTTTAAAATTATGAGGATACAATTAATTATTCAATCAATATTGAAGAAGTTACAAATGGTGAAACTATTAAAAACACTGGGAATAACATTTAGTTATGTCTGTATTGTATATATTTAGTTACAAAATATTCTATAATTCAGTCTTATACAAGAACCTAGTATAAGAACCTGTAAATACTAAATCTAAGGGTTAGCCTAAGAAAATTATGTTATATACAAAAGTATCTATACACTCATTCATTCTAAGGTTTAATGGAAGTCAGCACAAACTCCTGTCCAATTTCCTATGCCTCACACATCTATCATACTGTAACAGAACCCGTTCTCGCAACGAAGACTCCAAAGTACTGTGAAATTTTTAATTACTGAAGAGTGAGTTAATATGTTTTAGAAAAGCTTTCAGCTTGTTCAAAACAGAAGTATGTTCTGTTTAACCCTTATTTAAGCAAAAAATCACATTAAAAAAGGTTCTGATTCCAATACTTCCAAAGCTGGAAAAAACTGTAAAAACTGTAGAGAGCATTACGTACGGTAAACTTTTCCCACGCAGGGAAACACACACACACACGCACGCAGTCGGTGATCATATAACTGAGTAATAATACAAATCACTAAACACTTACAAATATTCACTGACCCCAATTATCCCTATCTATCAAGTTAAAGTCTAAAATAAAAATGTATTTACCTTGCCAGGTCTAAAAAATACTTTTGTTAACCCAAACTTGTAGTCAATTTCGTTTAAGCCCAAAGCTTTAAAAAGAGCCTGAAAAATAAAAGTTAAAAAGTTAAATGCCAACTAGTAATTAATAAGAAAGACAATTTATTGCTAAGAAACTTCTATTTCGGTGGTATTTGTACCTTACAAAATAGTCTTGGATCTAATCTTGCAAGTTTGTCTGGCATATACTTCTTATACATGTTGTAGAGTTCATGGAACGAAGCTCGGGAGGGGAAACCACCCTGCATCAAGTCCAAGACAGACACCATGCCTGGATTCACAAACAAACACAGTCACTGCCAATCGCTGCACACAAGTCCAAGACAACTCACAGGATCAAATAACTTTACAAATTAATGTTCAGAAAGGGGCAATTTGCAGAAATTATCAGCAATGAAATATTACATAGGAAATATCATATTTATACTCAGTATGTCCCAACTTACCCCCTCACCTAAAACTACTATAGCCAAATGTCATCTAAAACTAGCTTGACTAGCCATTTTCTGGAAACAAGCTACTGGTCTCCAGAAAGCTCACATCAAGCTTGTATCTTTTTTTCTGCTCGACACCTGTGTCACAATCCCAGTACACAAGGCAAAGGCCCGCACTGGGCCACTTTCCAAGTCCTGAGGTTAATTTTAGAGTAAGGTTCCTGACAGAGTCTCCAGGAAGTAGCACACACATTCTCAAGTGCTCACCACAGCTTAAACAAAGCACATGGAAAAAAGAAGGGAGAGCGCACCATCCCCTGTGAAGAGCCCCTTTCACTCACCTCTCAAAGAAACTAGCCTCTAGGGGAAAGAGTCTATAGGATGCATATCCCATTTCAGTCTAACTCTTCTAAGTGGTTAACTGAGCCTTGAGTAACGTGAGCTTTTCACGTCAGGAAAAGAGTAAAAGAGCCAGGGAAAGGCTCAATACCTATAAATAACGGCAGAACTTTTGTTTACCAAAACGACCTGGATTGGAGTCTCAGGGACTATTCAAATCAATGGAGAAAACTAGATTATTCCATAAAAAGTGTTAAGACAATTGGCTAGCCATTTAGAAAACAAAAATAACATCAGATCCTTACGTCACTCCTTAGACCAAAATCAATTCTTGCTGGTCAAAAATTTAAATTAGCAAAATGAAACTATAAAATGTTTAAAAATGAGTGGATCTTTATTTTCAAATAATCTCATAGGAAAGATAGCCTTTCCGGGCAGTCAGAGTGAATTTTAACCTCTGTGACTGGCAAAGGCGTAAACACCGGCAGTCTTCGGGGTTGGCGAGCACAGGGAACACGCTCCCCGCTTAGTGGACAGTCAACCGGCGCAACCAACTTGGATGGCAACGTGGAGACATTTATCCCTTTGATTCAGTACTTTCTACTTTTACGACTCCAGCCTACCACTTGTCACATGTGTGGGCAAAGACGTGATTAGAGAACATCCATATGTCCACTGAATCATTGTTTACAACAGGAAAAAAACAGAAGTAAGTATCAATTAATTAAATTATGTTACAACCATATGATAGAACATGATGTATTAATTTAAAAGAATAGCACAGAGCTTTATCCAACCAGTATAAAAAGTATATCTAAGACACGACATTAAGCAGTCACCCTGAAAAGTGAGACTTTTTATTTATATTATTCTGCACTATTTCATTTTTGTTACAGTGAACATATATAACTATTATAATTTCTAATGCTAATTAATGAAACACATAAAGGCAATTGTTCCTATGGAAAGAAATCTCCAGAACTAGATTCAGTTCTAGGCTCTGCTTAGAGAAGTCAAAGTAAGGTATGGTTGGTACTGGCACAATTTTTGCCCATTTCTATCAAATAAAGTACCCTTGGAAATGTACACATGCCCCAGTTCTGAGTCCGTTGCTTGCCCTGGAGCAGAAGACAGCATTTGAACTGTCTCACAGAAGTGCATTAATAATTTCACGAAGCTTTACAAATTACCAAGTCTGTGGCTGCTTTCTCAGCTCTTGAAGCTAATTTACTCTAAAGATCTTTTGACGCCTACAAAAATAAAACTCACCCAACAACGTATCTTCCTTCTATAAACTCCCATGACCTGGGCCTTCCTCGGGAGTCTAGTGAGGAGCTTTGAGGTGGAGCCCCAGCTGGTTATACTCAGAGCCCCTCTTGACACCAGAGAAGCAGCCAGCCCCAAAGTCACATAGGAAGACGACCTACCTTCTCTCATCTGCCCCTACTTTATCCTGGTGTTGGGTGATCAGAAGATAGTAATTTTAGTAAAAGATTTCCTAAATTAATTCATTCTCCTTAAACTGGAATAATGGAAACGGAAAGGCAAAGTAGAACTCCAATCTTACTTGTCTTTATTTTAGAAAGCTTCATAAATATTTTTATTTCTATGAGTTATTGGTATTTTCTGCTTTTTCTCATTACCTAGCCACATGACTAGAACCAAATCTACACTACTTTACTATTATTAATACTTAAAAAAATCAAACTATTATGAATCAGTGTCATCTATTGAACTGCCAACATATCTTAATATGTCGAAATACCCTGCTTACTGAAAGAGGAATCCTAGCTAAAGCATCAGTGAGCCCACACTCTGCTACTCTAATGGCATACACGGCTTCACCTGCCTAAACATGCCTTTCCAAGACACCAGATGCTCACCTAGGAAGCAAATGATTTACTGTATTAGGCTCAACAAATGCTAAACAGAAATTTAAATGGAAAAAAAAGACAAAGTAAAATAAAGTAAAAATGATCTGAAGAACAGATTACAAAACTACATCTATACTATATGTAGGAATATAGCAGACATAAATTATTTAACTTGCCAGTATTTGTTAAAACTAGTCACAAACAAATCTTCCTATTTGCTAGACTGTGCATTTTGTTCAACAAATATTTACTGAGGTTAGTATACACCTTGCACTGCTAGGGGGCAGGGAAATACATGCAGACACAGTTTCTACACTCAAGGGGTTTATAGATTAGAGGAAGGAAAATTAAATAATTATACAAATATATGTAAAATATATGACTATGAAATGAAGATGCTCAGTACCCTTTACCCAGGCAGGCCCCCTTCCCAGTTAGGGATATCAAACAGGCTTTCATAAGGAATTGACAATCAAGCTGAGATGTGAAAGATGAAGACAAAGGTGAGGCAAGAGCTTCTCAAACAGAGGATGCAGCATGTGCACAGGTCCCATGATAGGAAAGAATATGGAGCGTTTAAGGAAATAAAATAAAGGCCAGTGTGGCTGGAGCACAGAGAGAAGGGAGAGTAGAAAGAGATGAAGCCAGGGACACATAGGGCCAGACAACAAGGGGCCTCATAAGCTACTAGGATTTTGCTCTTTATCCTAATAATAATCAGAAGCCATTAGAGCATTTTAAGCAGTAAAAAGATACGATCAGACTTGAATCGTAAAGCAGTAATTCTGGATTTATGTGAAGAACAGACCGAGCAAATGCAAGGAGAATACTTAGGAAGCTACAGCAAAAAGCCAGGTGAAAGATGGTGACAGCTTGGACTAGAGGTACCAAAACTCACTGTTCGCTAAGAGAGTAAATCTTAAATATTCTTACCATAAAAAAGAAATAGTAATTATGTGACTTGATAGCAGTATTAGCTAATGCTATGACGGCAATCATTCTGCAATATATGTGTATCAAATCAACACACTGTACACCTTAACTTACTCTATGTTATACGTCAATTATTTCTCAACAAATCTGGGTAGGACACACTGTTTAGGAGGTCACATCAAAGGGACTGGGGGACACTGAGCTAGAGAATATATTTATGCTATATCTGTATATATATATGTGATATACATACCAATATGGTAGCCACTAGCCACATGACTATTTAAATTTTAAAAAATTAAAATTAAATAAAATCTAAAATTCAGTACCTAAGTCATTCTAGACACATTTCAAGTGCTGAATAGCCACAAGAATCTGGTGGCTACCATATTGGACAACACAGATACAGACTATTTCCATCATCATGGCAAGTTATATTGGACAGCACTGATAAAGAATGAGAAGGAGGGCCAGCCCGTTGCCAAGTGGTTAAGTTCGTGTGCTCTGCTTCTGCGGCCCCAGGTTTCACAGGTTTGGATCCTGGGCACAGACGTGGCACCGTTCATCAGGCCATGCTGAGGCGGCATCCTACACAGCACAAGCAGAAGGAGCACAACTACAATATATGGCTGTGTACTGGGGGGTTTTGGGGAAAAGAAGAAAAAAGAAAATAAGATTGGCAACAGATGTTAGCTCAGGTGCCAACCTTTAAAAAATAAAAAATGAGAAGGAAAACAGGCCTAACCCAAAGCCTGAAAAACTAACAAATAACGTCCAGGTAGAAGATGACCCTGGAGAGGAATCAGGAATGGCCAGAGAATTCAAAGGAAAAGCAGGGACAGATGTTGTTTCAGAAGCCAAGGAAAGGCTATGTTAAAGGGACTGGTCAGAGTCCAGCGTACTGTGAAGTCCACTAAGATAAGGACGCAAAATGAACATGTGATTTAGAATCAAGGAAATCACTGGTGACCTTATCAGGAATTATTTTCTTGGATGATCAAGGTGGAGGCTGAAGTCTCTTGGGTTAAAGAGTGAGTTGAAGGCAGGAAACTGAGAAAGCAAGAATAGACTCTTCTTGAACAGAAAAGGAAAAACTGGAGAACCAAAAGTAAAGTGAGAGAGGGGGAGGTAGCTGAAAGGGAATGTGGGTCACGTGGGTTGGAGGGATTTAAGCTGAGGTTTTACTTTGGCAGCCTGGGTTCTGTTCCCACTTGTGGGCCTACACCACTCATCAGCGGCCATGCTGTGGCCGCGTCCCACATACAAAATAGAAGAAGACTGGCACAGATGTTAGCTCAGGGCGAATCTTCCTCAGCAAAAAGAGGAAAATTGGCAATGGATGTTAGCTCTGGGACAATCTTCTTCACACAAAAAAAGCATGTTTAAATAGTAATGGGAGAGGTCCATTTAAAAGGGAATGGTTCAATATACATAATCAATACTGAAGAGTCACGAGAAGGTAGGAAGGGATGGATTCCAAAGAACCACAGTCTCAACCAGTAAGAGAGGCACTTCGCACTTTCTTAACAGAGGGAAGGTTATGCAGGCAGGGACAAGTGAAGCTTGCCGTTTGCAGTACAGAGGGGAGGCTGCCTGCTGGCAGAGAGCAGGGCGGGGCTGACTGGCCTCTGTGGAGAAACAGAACATGCTGACCAGGGCACCGTGGCAGGGCGGGCTGGAGAGCCCTTCGAGGAGGAGTGAGCCTGAACTTATGAGGGCACCAGTCTGTCTTGCCGAACTTACCTGTGCCGATGAGGCGCCAGGACAGAAGGAGATTCGACAGCTAAGGTCTAGTGAGAGGGGTCAAGGGTAGATGCAGACTCAGGGGGACAGGAGTCTGAAGCTTATACAACTGCGGGAGGGCTTCTTAAGAAAAAGCACAGAATTACGAAAGAATACAAAACAGGTGAGGGCTTTGGAAGGCGCTCATTTAAATGAGGGAAGCTGCAGCTTCAGTGACTTTAGCTTTATAGTAAATTCGCCTCCGAGAGGAGCAAAACAAGGAGTCAGAGAGGCAAGAGTGTAAGGAAGAGTCGCAAGCCTGAACGAGATCAGGAGGGAAGGAGAGGACCGGCCCTTGGGGAAAGCAGGCGGCGGACGGGGAAGCAGCGAGCCTGGTGCCGAGGACTCCCGCGACAGAGCACAGGCGAGGAGCACAGGCAAGGACGCAGCGGGCTGAGAGGCAGGAACGGCAGCTTAACCGAGCGCACGCAAGTGCCACAGACGCCAAGGGCACCGTGTTTTCATTTTTCTACAACTGGTGGAGTGGGAAGCAAGGACACCAGAACCTAACTCCTGAGCCAGTCACTGGGGAATGAGACATGAACTGCTGGACTGCGCAGGCCATAGGCAAGCCACCCACTTAAGGGAGATCTAGGTTTGCAGTCAGAGTTTCTGCAAATTTTACTTCAATGATGTAAAAGTTTATTTCACAATAAACTACACCCCAATATTGCTCAAATAATTTGCCAGCCATGCTTTTCTTTTTTTTGTTTTTTTGAGGAAGATAAGCCCTGAGCTAACATCTGCTGCCAATTCTCTTTCTGCTGAGGAAGACTAGCCCTGAGCTCACATCCGTGCCCATCTTCCTCTACTTTACATGTGGGATGCCTGCCACAGCCTGGCTCAACAAGCAGTGTGCAGGTCCACACCCAGGATCCGAACTGACGAACCCTGGGCCACCAAAGCGGAACGTGTGAACTCAACTGCTGTGCCACCGGGCCAACCCCCATGCTTTTCTTATAATTAAAAGATATATAAGATAAAAAATCTTATTGCACTTAAAAATAATCAAGATAACTGAATTACTTGAAAACACTGCACATATTAAATTGTCTGTGAGCTAAAGACTCCTGACACACACTGACAGAGATTATAAAAATAGGGAAATACCTGAACATTGGAGCTGAGACAGAATTTGAGCCCCTTCAAAGTCATGGCTTGTCATCTTTAAATTAGGTTTGATACAACGAATAAAGCTTGCTCCCTAGGAGGATAAAGGTACTTTTTAAGACAATACATATAGCATTCTTATTTCTACGAAAACCAGCAACTTTCAGAACATATTATCATTAACATATGAAGCTTTTTTAAAATGTAAACACTAAGGAACTTTAAAACTTTATTAGCACACTCTTATAATTTAAAGTTTGGAATGAATTTGTGCATTAACACTAATAGTACTGTAAAAATACTCTATTTTAGATTTGAGTGCCCAAAATTGTGTTATTGTAAAAAGAAAAGTCTTTCAATGTAAGATATTTTAACATATTTAAATGACACATTTTGCAGGCTAACGTACACATGATTTTATTCTACATTTAAACGTATTTATACGTTATTTTTCTGTGATAAGAAAACTGCCCCATGATAAGAGGAGTAAATAAAATTATGCCTCTTAAAATTGAGGCAAAACTATAAAAAAAAAAAATCAACCTCTTTCATCACCTTACTTTCAAAATATACAGTAAGTCTCTAAGCTGCACCACTGCACAGTTTAAAGTTTTGTTTGTTCAGCAACATTTTTAGATGCTTAAAGGCATTAGTTTGGAATCAGTTCTCATGTTACGTTGAATGAGGCAGGGAGAACACCGACGTGCAGAATGAAACTGCTGGGCACTGACGCGGACACACGAGAAGCCAATACACCCAGGTAACTGTTTCTCTTCACAGTAGTCACCTTGCAAACTGAACAGCTAGTTCAACAGTGACGCTCACTGCAAACACTTCTAGAACACTTTTTAGAAATGCCTTCTTTTTTTAAATCACAAAAGTAATCTCATCATTTTACAGCAGCACTGTATTTGGATGATTAAAATATACTCCTCATCAGACTTTGTTTTAAAAGATGCTTGGTCCTTAAGAGACAAATATTTGCAAACAATGAGGATACGTAAAAGAATTTCTTAATGGTACCAAAAGCAAGTCTAACAATAAGTTATGCAATAGTAGCATCAATAGATTAAATACTTGGCTTTTCAAAATGACTAGTTGAAAAGGACGAGCACTCAGGTAAGTTCCGTGGTTTGTTTTAAAAAATAAGTCTTATCTTGGAGTCATGCCCCATTTACACACCCCACATATCAAATTTACTTCTACGGTAAATTTTTCATCAAAAAACGAAGTGAATCATTAAAATGTCTAGCTAAAAAAAAGGCTCTTAGGGAATGCTATGCTTCCATAACAAGGCATAGAAATGTTATGTCCATTTTTCTCATATCAATATTGCCACATGGGAGAATGTTACTACTACAGCAATAAAATGAAAATGAATTACACGCATTATCTTTAATCCTAAAAAAGTACATTTTCCTTCTCCCTAGTAACTAATTATTTTCACTTTCCTCAAACTACAGGGTAATCCTCATTTCATAACATTCAGAGAATGCTATACATTTATAAAATAACTGACATAAAATTTTGCCTTTCAGAACAAACCTAAACAAAATGACAACCATTTTAAAAACTGATATTTTTTTTAATGAAGGAATTTGGTTTAAAATGAATTTCTACTTCCTCCAGATTTCCCCTGCTTATTTGAATAATTACTAACAATAGTTTAAGAGGACTATTTAAAAACTCAGGGTTTTTTTCAGTCTACTTACAGTACTTCGAAGTTTATCCAGTAGCAAATTCAACTGTGTCTGTAGGAGAAAGGAATCACTCTATTATTTCACAAAGTCAAAGTACACAACGTCATACGTTAATATTAGCTCTCCAACATTAGAATAAAATAACATGCAATAACATCAACATGCAACCCATTACAATTTAACAACTTCTGGTGCATAAACTCTTTGACAGTAACATGCAAAATGAATGGCTAACATAATGCCAAGGACAATAACTTATCTTACTCATGCAATTAGAGGACTGAAAATCAGCAATACTAAAAACACACATGCACACTTGCAGGTGGGGTGACTAAGGGACAAGTGTGCAGGCAATGCAGGGAGGAAACAAAAGGGCGGGGACGCATCAGTCAGAGATCAACAGAGCAGGACTTGAGCATGCAGCACGCCGGGTGCAGCTTGTGTCACACTCCATTAAAAATGAAGACGTTTAAAATATGCATTAGTGGTATATTAGGATTGTTTTATATAACACATCATAAATGAAATTGTCCTGCCTAGCTATGGAAACCTTCTTTACTATTTCAAAACATTTCACGTTTCAATTATTTTTAAAAGCTTGGACAATTTTCTCAAAAAGAATTTGACAATGAACGCTACAAGTTACTACGCTTTCCTGTTTTTAATAATATTAAGTGATTATCATTTACTCTGGTTCAGTATGTTAAAATCATGTATTTGCTTTAGTTCTCTGCAAAGTAAATCACGTAAAATTCTTATATCAATTTTATACTAAGATGCTCATTACACTACTTACAAAAGATAAATTAGGATGTTAATTCTTAAATTAACATATTGGATCAATCGTAGCTATATTTAAAAATAATAATAATAGGTATACTTTATTGAATGCTGTCTATGAGTCAGGCACTTCTCAAAGCTTTTCATGGGCATTACCATGTTTAATCCATACAATAATTCTAATTAAAGATACATTATTAGCCTCATTTTACAGCCGAAAGCACTGAGGCCCCGAGAGAAACATCACTTGCCCGAGATCATAGAGCCAGTAATGGCAAAGCCAAGATTCCAACACAGGCCTAGCACTAAAGTTCATTCTCTTACCCGTGACACTGCAGTATACTTCAGACATGACAAGCTTAAGTTACAACTATGAAATGAATTCGTCATTGGATTAAAAAAATACAGTCATACCCACAACCTTAATCAATCTGGACCACCACACAACTGAAAAGGAAGCAGAAGAGCTACTAATTTGCAAAGAAAACAACTGTCACAAAGTCCATGCTTCTTAATCCAAAGGCTAAGCACAATATTCTCCCAAAAAAGGAGATAAAGTCAGTCAGAAGAGTAGAAGCAGCAAAAATAAACTAACAGCATCTGAGAGACAAGGGAAGGAGGCCAGTGATCAAAGAGCAGCAGTCAAGGACCGCCAGGCGGAGGACAGACAGCCTTCTGCAACTCATGCTTTATTTGTATTTTATTTTTATTTTAAAGCATATAAATACACACGTATACAATGACAGAATAATATTTCCATCAAAAGGAATATTTTTCCTAAAACACTAACAGTGAAAGGGTTATGACTGAATAACCTGAAAAATGTCCCTTTTCAGTGGGAAACTGCTGGTTCTCCGTGATGTTGGATAACTGAAATATCACTGTAAATGCTGGCCTGCTTTGTTTCATTGCAGCACAGAATCTGAATTTAACTTCACGAACTATTCTACAATATTTACAATTAAGAATTAGTATTACTATTTCATTTCAAAATATCTCATAAAAACATATTTGCAGTTTTATTATTGTCACTCAGTTATAGCTTTCAGTAGTTTAATGTGCAAAATACATCTTATTGCATATAAGCGATTTTAAGACATTTCAAGTCTCAATATAAAAGAACATTTTAATCCAAAGAATTTGAAGAATGTTTCTGTTTTTATTTATGTGGTCTAACATTTCAACTATGTTCTTGCCAGCAACACTACTCGAATATTACAGCAGGAAAATCAGCGAGTGATATCTGGTTCATATAGGCTATTGTACTATTTTAAACCAATCTGTTATTATATGTCTATTCAGGAATTTAAGAATATCCAAAAAGAGAAAATACTGCTCAAGAGAATTAGGAATTTATAATTAATGAATACAACTCATAACAAAATTAAAGACTTTCTATTCAGTTACCTGAAAATGTATTATAACTTTTCTCCTATGTTTATGTTTATGCTTTAAAGAAACCTAGCTTTATAAACATAATTTTACGAAGTTAGTTACTGAGAGCCCATTTCAATCCACAAGGGATCTCAAAGGGCTCACACTGTTAGTGCCACAGCACTCTGATGCTTAAATACTATTTCCAACTACATCACTTTTAATATTTAAAGCATACATAGTGAGAGGCATATGTAGAGTTTTCTTGTAAATACAGTAACAATATTTTGTAGAAATGTATAGGAGAGAAATTAATTCTAGTTATAATTTTTTATTCATTAAACTTGTGAGACAAAAGTTTTTAAATTATCTTTCTCTACGCTAAACACTCAATAATTAGAATGAATTAGTAGTATTCCATTTCTAAGACATATCAAATGACAATTCCCTGTCCGACCTCAAAGAATAAATTCCTGATCCAAATTAATAAAGCAAATGAAATGTTCTTCAATGTTAAAAAAGCAATTTGAAGGGTTTGCCACACATAGCACTTATCTTTTACAGAAGTAATTAAAAGCTTTAATCAAATTTTAGTGTAATGCACACTCATAATGCACTGTGAGAGAAAACATGCTGAAAATGAAATACAAACTGAATCATTAACTTGAGACGGGCTCTTTCTCACATGGCAGCCACGCTAAACACGAGTCCACGAAGTGGTCATTTACCTGAAGCCCCTGGCTGTGCCTGCTTTTCCTCTCTCAACTCAACTAGTCCTCTCTAGCCATCCCGAGCTGGACTACTCCAGCCAAACAAAACTGCTGACTGAGGAAGGAGACAGAAAACAGGTGGGAGAGAGAAGATGTGAAGGCCAGCCAGACAGTAAACCGGAAGCAAGACCATCAGGAGAAGCAATCAGATATGTTAAGCACCGAGAAAGAACACATTCATAAAATTACAAGAATTTCCGCAAGTTTAGCTCTATGCCTGTTTTATTTCGCATACAAGTATCAACAATGCAGGGTCCGCTCCTGAACCTCACCCATGGGATCACGAGAGTTCTGACAGTGATCCACATTATTCACTGCAGAGCATAAAGCAATGTATTTTATTTTAGATGTAGCAAAAAAAAAAAATTCAAGTAATATATTGAACACAGATACCTTAAACTTGTTCCCCACACTGATGAAGCTAAGTTTTCCTGCTTTTTGTTTAGTATCTTTGTTGTTATTTGTGGATGATTCAAATAATTCCCGTATAAACTTATCCCTGGATTCACATATTAAGGATTCAAGAGACATATGTAAAGCATCATTATTTTTCTCCACAAACTGGGTCTGGAAAATAAAGCAAACAGGAATGATTCGGTCCATCTTACGATCATATCCCCTAAGACAGCACCACCCAACAGAACTTTCTGGGATGACAGAAATGCTCTATCTGTGCTCTCCACTACAGTCACACCAGCCAATGAGGACATTCAGTACATGATGTGCGGCTACTGTTACGAGGCATGGAATTTTACATTCAATTTAATTTAAATTTAAATAGCAGATATGACTGGAGATCATCACACAGTACAGCAGAGCTTGAATCAAATGGCTTTCCCCTGGGAACAGTGACACTCACTGTCTCATAGCACACCGCCCCCGCAAAATGCCGGACAATGAAGCCTTCGTCATCTCGGACATTCCTATGTACTGCCAGCTTAGATTTCCTGGGGATCTGAAAAATAATACATACATAGCAGTTATTACATTATCAAAAAGATATTCCGTAACTTCCTTTACAAAACATTTGGAATGTAAAATACTTAAAATTATAAAGGAAAGTTTCACATTTTTCAAAATCATAGTGCTTTTTAAACATCTAGTAAGCCTTAAAGTGCCAGTGAAATCAAGCAAATATTCGGTTATAATCTCTTAGGAAAGAAAAAAGGAATAAGACAGAAAAAAAGTAAGAATACCATCTAGAAGCACATGCAAAACATAGTGGGCATTCTGTAAAGTTAACTGCCTATGTCTAGAGTAGTGGCTCTTGACCTTGGCTGCCAAATTAGAATCACCTGGAGAATTTTACACCTCCCAAAGCCCACACCATTTACATCAGGGGATTCCTGGGTGCAGCCAAAGCTGAGAAGCCATTCCTCTAAAAAACAACGCCTGAAATCAGCACGGGCCTCTCCCACCCTTTTACACCATACATCCTAACATGTTTACACAGTGAGCCTGAATCCATCTGAAAGAAACAATTAGATAGTGCTTAAGGCTGCACTATCTCATTATAATAACTCATGTTTATATCATATTTAAAAGTTTCCAAAGTACTTTCACATAAAAGAACACACCTGACCCTCAAAATAACCTAAGGTTAAGAATCCACTCTCATTTAAAAATGAAAAAGCTAAGACTTGGGAACCTTATGGGGGAACCTTATCCAGATCAGAGAGACAGACCACAGGCCTCTCCTCTGTGAGAGGCAATACACCAGCACGAATCAGAGTGAGGGCCCTGGGGTCAAACCGCCTGGCCTGATCCACCTCTTCCTTACTGTGCTACACATGGCAGGTCACCTAATCTCTCTGCATGTTTCTACATTTCTAGCCTGGGGATACTAACAGGATCTACCCCTAGAGGATTATTGTGAGGATTAACTAAAATAATTCAATTAAAAATCTTAGAACAGCGCCTGGCACATGCCAAGCATTTAATAAATGATTATCTGTTTTATTTCCAAACAAATAAACAAAAGTAATGCTCTACACAAGTTAGGATTTACGGTCTTGCTCTTTTGAGGAAAGCGACCGAAGGCCACTCTCGATGCTCCATTTTTCTGTCCTTAGCTCTACAGGTCTCTGAGACCCTGCTGACCGTTTGCTGAGCGCCAATCAGTACTCTTGGAGAAGGTGAACATGCATCCGCAGGCTGGTCATAGCAAAGACGGACGCGCAGAGAATAAAGAGGACTCGATACGTATCTTACATCTTAGCAAAAGCTCTGCCGAGGACATACATCATTTTATTTGTCTGCACTGAAGTAAGGAAACAGGCTCCACATTACAAGAAACATTCAGGGACACGGGAGAACTTCGTCAGTGGTGCGGGATCCAGTCCACAGAGAGAGGTAACAAAATTACATCAGCTTCTCAAGTAAATCCATTCAATCTATTTACCTAATGTTCTTGATTCAGTTGATGGTGTACGGAAATCAGAACACTTACCATCCACTTAAGTTCCTGGATCCATCATAGCAACAGTTGTTACACTATGCTACAGCCCCAAAAAATAACCAGAACACGGGCATTTGTAACTCTAAGTAGCTTTTCTTTTCTTCTCCTTCTTCCTTCCTTTGCTCTCTGGATGAGGCAGTACCTAGCTTCATGGATGAAAATTAACATCCATATTTCTCTGCGCTAGTCAGGCCCTTTCTGGGCACAAGGATGGAGCTGTGCTTGTATTACTCAGGTGATGACGGTTGCATGTGAAGATACACTGAATTAGGTGAACACAGGAAATACCTCAATAGCCGCGGAGTCCAGCCTCATGGAGAACGGCTCTCCCGTTCATCACCACAAGGGTTCAAGCGCAGCTCCACGACCCAACAGCAGCTCAGGGAAGCAGGCCTTCTGGCCCCTTTAGAAGTGCACGTCTCAGTTATTTCTACTACTTTTTGTGTCTGTTTGTCCCTTTAGCTAATCCTTCTACTGCTTCAGCTTCTACGTCTCTCTCAGTGTATTTTCCATTTAAAACTCCTTAGGAAAGAACATCAAAATGAACTAGCTGATCACTAGCTAATATGGATTGCTTCCACCAGTGAGACCTAAGCCATAACCTTTATTGCTGGTCTTACAAATGTGCAGACAGGTGGCCACTTGGGACTCTAGATACTAACCCCTGGAATGTGAACAGGTTACATAATGCAAAACAAAGCAACTGATGACTAGTGTGCTCAGAAGGGAGAACATAAAAACAGCAGGTAAACCTTTCTGTACATTTTAGATAGGTGAAATACAATTTCTATCTAGCTAAAAGAGCTTTGATTAGACAGATCATCATTATATACATATATATGTGTGTACATATATAAATTAAATGCCCGTCTATAGAAGATGATGTGTTGGGCAAACTATAGTTACTCTAATCCCTACATAACTTATGATTCAAACTTCTAATTATCTAATATCTAACACCTAGCACACCTTTTTCAAGGTTTCTCTTCCCACCAGAGTCTCAATTTAGGAATGGTAAGCTTACAGTGAGGCGGAAATGGTCTCTGTGCTTCTGGTGAACTGCAGATGTAAAGTGCTGATCACTTGGCTGGGGAAGGCGATTTTCTTCATCCAGAATATCTAGTATTCCCACTAATTTTGCTTCAATTAAATCTATTTCAAAAATCAAAATACAATAGGATAAAAATATAACATCTTGAAGATATGTGAACAATCTACTGATCAGAAATTTCAAGGACCGGCCAGAAACAACGTTAACAGGTGATTCTATAAGTATTCTCTCAAACGCTATAGAGAGCAGATGGATTTTATTTCAAATCTGGCAATTTACTAGAAAGTAGCATGATATATTTAATATATGTTTTAGAAAAACAACTCTGTAAGTAAAGTGACTAATATAGATCACTTCAATTGGAAGCTAGGCTACAAGGCTAAGGAACCAGAAATTCCTCCTCTTCCAGTGGACATCTATACTCAAAATGCAGTAAAACTACAGAAGCTTTTGTATGCAGAGCTTTTTCATATCACTTAAAGATATCAATTTAAATGTTTTCCAGCAAAACTCTTCAGTAACATCACATTTTTATGCTCCTTCCTTTCATGTTGTTCAAATTTCCTGCCTGCCCAAAATAACTATAAAATGTAAACTGCTTAAATACAGTATATAAGAATTGTTAAATGGGGCAGACTCTAAAAGCTATAGGACCTGGAAGAGAAATTGAGATTCTCTGCATTCCCAGAGAATGATGCTTCTTGGGCAACTGCCGGGGGGTGGGGGGCGGCGCATGTTGAATTAAGCCATGAATGAGAGTATTTTGAAAGGTGTACAAGGAGGTGGAAGTGGGCTGAAACATAAATGGAGGGGGAGGAGTTCCAGCCAGCCAAGATATCTAACCACACAGGCTAGGGACACAAGACTGAGAAAGGATATGGTGTGTGAAGGGAATGTGGAGTGGACCAGGCAGGACGTGAAAGTGCTTTGGAAAGTGATACTAATGTAATGTAATAGTATCCTGTCCAAATCTAGCACATGAGTTACTGATGTGATTGTCAGATTGGGTTTTCAGAACAAGGTTTGCCCAACAGTTGAGTTTAGAGATAAGATGGGAAAGAAAAGGAAGACTGAGCACTAGCTAGGTGGCCACAGGAAAGGCTTCTTTACTGATAAAAACAGACAAGAAAAGCAAAGACCCTGTTCTCCTGCTGCACAGCATTACCCAGATGTGACACATGGAACGTCTGAAGCCAGTGAGCAAGCGGCCAGGGGGTGCCACCAATGGCCAGAGGAGAACTGCAGGACAGCAGAGCCAAACGCTGGCCAGCCTCGCGGGAGCCGGATAAGCTACGGACTTCCTTGTGCGAGATGACAAATCCCTTCGCCGCTTACGCAACTTAGTTTCCTTCTCAACTTATTCACATGTTAGCTGCTTAAACAAAATACTCATCACAGCAAATAGAACAAATTTTAGGAAAACTCAACATAGCCGAATTTGACGCCTTAGTAGGAAAAGAACTTCCTAAAATACTAGAGAAGTAAAACCTCTCTCAAATACCAGAGTTTCAAGTCTCATAACCATAATATCAATCACAGAGCACAGAAAAATCACTAGTAAAAGCATTCACTACATCTTCCCATTATGCCAAAAGTGGAAGAAAAAAATACATACCTATACAGTCCTGGTTATCCACATAATGCACTTCATTAACGCCTAAACCTTCTTTTTGATAGAGTTCTTGTTCCTAGAATGAAATAATCATAATCATAGGTGTAGAAATATTGTATGGTATAACATGGATTGAATGTTCTGTGCCATTTCTGATTATAACATTTATTGACTAGTCAAGTACAAAGGTTCATACCAATGAGTTTGGGGGCCAAGGAGTCTTACACAACATTAGGGAAGAAAAATCCTTGCCCCTAAAGCAATGTGAAATCAAAAACCAAATGGCCAACATAACCTAGGATTTACATATGTGGAAATGTTCCCTCCTGAAGATACGGACACTTTTCTGGAAATATGCAGAGCAGCTACACACAAATACAGAGATCTCTTTCTAACCATTCAAGCCCAAAGAAAGACCAGGACTTTGAAATAGTTTTAGCAATTTCAAAGTCAAACTTATCAGTAGACTAGACCAGGGGTCAGCAAACTTTTTCGTAAACAGCCAGCTAGTAAATATTGTCAGCCGTGGGCCCCTGTCACAACTACTCAACTACGCCATTGCAGAGCCAAAGCAGCCAGAGACAACAGGAAAGGAAGAGGCGTGCCTGTTTTCCAATAAAACTTCATTTGCAAAAACAGGCAGCATGCTGGATTTGTCCCAAGCGCCATAGTTTACCAACTCCTGAAATACACAGAGGAACATAAGAACTTACTTTGAAAATTTTTTAAAGTTTAAAGAACAGCTAAACAAAGTAGCTCCCTTTTGAGGTGAAATTTGTCTCTTCTATATCTTCAATAGTCTAAATCGTTGTCCAAAGACAGGCAGAGCAGATTTTTAACATTTACAGACAGGCACTAAAATCAAGGCAACAGCAATTAACTGCAAATGGGTTCTCATATCTACACAGTGATATATATGAGGAATATATCATTCAGAGAAAATAAAAGTAATTTGGAAGAATAATTTACAAATAAAAGTCGAGTCCCTAAATATAAATCTGGTTTCTTCTCAAAAGTAAAAAAAAAAAACCTATCACAGATTTTTATCACAGATGGGTGAGCTATGCAATGAGCTTAGCTTTCACATTTAACGTTTTTTCCTGAATGTTTAAATATTTCCTTCCATGAGATATACTAGAAAAGGCTTCTGTCATTGCAGAAGACACTGTCTACTTGAAGCCAATCTAAATTTGAAATTCACATATTTATTTTTAAAAATTGTTATAAAAGTAAACATAAGTCAAGACACTGTCTCCCCTTCATGCAGCTTCTAGATGAAGCTTGCGGGGCTCGTGAGGAGGGAAGAATTAGGGTTTGTTAAGGGAGATGCATACACGTAAAACTTCACATAGTAAGAGAAGAACTAATGTGGCTGGATGAAATACTTCCAGAGAAACTCTCTTAACTGATAAGTACTTGTTTCATCCGTCCATTTATGCCAGATTTGGTTTAACCACAGTAACTAAGTAAAATGTACAAAACGTAGAAGGTGCTGGGAAATTCAAAGACAAAAACAAAATACAAAATGTGGGAAAAGATAGGTGGAGTGGGAACAAGAGAGAAGGTATTTCACATTTCAACCCCAGACAGAGTGGAGGACGAACATAGACAACAGCAGAGCTAACGCGAAGAGAACAGTGTGGTGGGCCAGCAGCCAGGAAGGCGGGTTCAGACCGGCCTCACAAGTCACTGAGCTGCTCTGGGAATTCGTTTCTTCATCTATAAAATAAAGGGCTGGACTACATTACTTCTGAGTTCCTTTCACTCTACTATCTTCACTCAGGAAAGCATATCTTAAGCAGCACAAAGGAAGGAAAGTCAAAGGTATTGGTAAGAAGATACTGGACAAGTCAAATACAAGGGAAAAAATGGTGAGCTAAACACCAATCAACGGATCCAAAGCTACCTGGACTTACTCTGCACTCTAAAGAAGTAAAAGTAACCTTTCTAGACTCGGGATTGTGCGTGGCAGCCACGCCCACAGTTATTTACAATGAGCAGCAGCGAGACATTGCTCACGGGACCAGAATGGCGTCCGCTACTCACAGGCAGCTGGCAGTGCACAGGGTAGCACGGCAGGGAAAGCAGTAACCGGGGCACTCCAGGCCACCAACCCATCAGATCTCGACTCGGTAGCCTTCCTGCCACACACAGAGAAGGTGAGCATGTAGCAGAGGGGGCAGAAGAGACCCAGAGGAAGGGTGGGAGACGCCAAAGTCAGGGAGGAGAGGAAGAGAGTCATTTGGTAGTGGCAGGGGCAGAGACGACAGAAGCAGAAAAAGAAACAAGCAGAATTTCAAGTCTAGTAAAAGTCACTAGTAAGAAGCAAGAGCTGTTCACTTCTGAGGAGGTGTCTATTGGAGTGTTCATGGAGTCCCTAAGCTTCAACTGCACCATTAGCACTTCTGATGCGCCTGAGCAACAGCTGACCTACTGGGCGTACGCTGGGCATCTTCGATTCCCTGGGCCATGGCTACACGACACCCCACCAACCAGGGTAACGGCAGCATCGTCTCTGTTCCTTGAAATTTAAAATAGCTTACTGCAGTTCTTTGTTTTTTGGAGGAAGATGAGCCCTGAGCTAACTACTGCCAGTCCTCCTCTTTTTTTGCTGAGGAAGACTGGCCCTGAGCGAACATCCGTACCCATGTTCCTCCACTTTATATGTGGGACGCCTACCCCAGCATGGCTTGACAAGCGGTGCCATGTCTGCACCCAGGATCCAAACTGGCGAACCCCGGGCCTCCGAGAAACAGATCGTGCGAACTTAACCGCTGTGCCACCAGGCCAGCCCTAATGTAGTTCTTAAATTTAAATTGTAATGGCAATTACCTCCTTCAGAATCCTTTCATTAAAAAATTGTTGAAGTTTTTCATTGCAATAGTTGATGCAAAATTGTTCAAAACTGTTATGTTCAAAGTACTCTGAAAACATAAAACCAGAATCAAGAGTCATCATCAGATCAACTTCATATTAATAAATTTATCCTAGGATAAAATTTTATTGTATCAATGCTTAATTTAACATTAGGTAAAAAATACATATAATTGTTCTATATTTCCCAATTGCTCTTATTTCAAGACAGATTTTGTTAGGCTTTAAAATTAAGTATCAAAAATACCTTGCTTCACTTGACAAAAAAAGATGTTTGTCAGATGAGATAAATGTCATAGCAAATATGTAAAACATAAGCCACTTGTAACAGAAGGTTTTAAGCAGAGGTAATAAAGCAATCTAAATTAACTAAAGAACAAAAATGGCTTAAAATGCAAGTGCTTCAGATTTTCTTCTGTGACACCTGTACAATTACAGTTATTAAAAAGTGTGATGGACACTAACTCATTTCTAAAACTAAGAGACGGTCTTACTCTAAGGTCCCTGCAGCTGTTACGATTCTGTGTGTGTGTGTGTGTGTGTGATGCTAAAACTGGCGCAGACCAGGAAACGAGGTCTGAAGATTGTGAAATCTTAAATCAAAATCTACTTTGGAACAAAGGTAATGACACTATAAATTTTAAAATAAATATCCCATCGAAACCAAAGCTCTGACCCCACCCCTGAAATGTCCACAGTCGCACCTTCCCTCGGCAAAGGTAACAAACCACAAAGGAGGAAGACTCCGTCCAGCACAGCCAGAAGGAACGCCCACACTGACAAAGCCCAATAGAAAAATGGTCACATTCACTCTGAGATGTTTACAACATGCACAGTGGGAATAACATGGCATTCAGATGTTGGCGACTCATTTCATATCTGGTTGCACAGCTCTGCGGTTGTTCTCAAATATTTATCTTGATATTCATTTGGTGGAAATTAACTGGAAATAGCTATCTGTTGACAATTAACACTAATGATGAATTTTTACACATAATAATGTTAGGCCCATATGCTAGATCAACCTGTACCCCAGCTGTACACTGCAGTCAATGCTTTTAATGACTTAATTCTCTTTATTAGTAGTACTCAAGATTAACCTTTACTTAGTTGCATTCATTTAAGAGTATAGAGACATCTCTTAACTACAGTGGTTTCAACAAACACATTTTAACTTTAGCATTAATGTGACCATAACGCAGGAGTCCTTCCCCTTTTTTTGAAACTAACTTCCTATTTAAATCATATTATGTAATGTAGGTATGGACATATAACTGAAAATATATCAAGTGAAAGGTATAACAAGGGAAGAGAGGTTATTTCTGTTTTAAATGTGTGAAAAACTGAATGAAAAATATTAAACAAATACAAACTCACAAACAAAATTATACTTACCAAAACCAGCAATATCTAGGACTCCAATAAAACAGAATGACGTTTCAAAAGGAAAACACTGATTTACTCTGTTTACCACATGATCAAAAAGGTGGCTGTAGACAGTCTTTGCCAAGGCATCGCGAGCATTGTTTGCTTGCTCCACTTTCAGGGGTACCCTATAAAGAAGAACGTACCAATGAAAATCCTTTACAGTAACATACTGTGAAAATAATGCCAGACACCCAGATCAAAGTACATTAAAGCATTTGCACTGTAAGGAGCAAAATAAATAGTTACAAAAGGTCATTTGTGAATAGGTACAGACAAATGTGGCTAAGTAGAACACCACAAGAGAAGAACTAAAGGAATTATTCACAATTAGATTAAAAATCTGTTACTGAGTCAAAGAGCTTCAGGCTGAAAACATCTTTTTAACCTTAATTTATACTTCACTGTACATGCTGAATATATAAAAAATTGTTCAGAGAAATAATCTTCCTTTTGACTTTCCCTAAATGCAAAAGAAATTGTTTTTAATTCAGGATAACTTCAAAGGTCGGTAACTTGTTTAACATTGTGTAAGAAAGGGGCCAGCCGAGTGGCGCAGCGGTTAAGTTCGCACATTCCGCTTCTCAGCGGCCCGGGGTTCGCCGGTTCGGATCCCGGGTGCGGACACGGCACCGCTTGGCACGCCATGCTATGGTAGGCGTCCCACGGATAAAGTAGAGGAATATGGGCACGGATGTTAGCTCAGGGCCAGGCTACCCAGCAAAAAAGAGGAGGACCAGCAGTAGTTAGCTCAGGGCTAATCTTCCTGAAAAAAAAAAAAAAATTGTGTAGGAAAAAATATTTACATTTTAAAATTTGAACTGTCCAACTCTACTATTTAACATAAGTAAACTACATGGTATGAGATGTTGCAGATACAGACACACAGCCCTTGTCCTCAAGAAAATTATAGTCTGATAAAGAGGGACTTCCATAAAACAATTTCCAAACGCCATGCTAAATGCCATCAGAAAAGTAAGCATGGGCACCACGCGAGCACCAGAAAAAACTGTCAAATTTGGAAGTGACCTTAAAAGTCATTCAGGTCAGACAGATACTTGAATCCCTCTTAAACAGTGGTTTTCCAACTTCTATTTCCCGCAATGGAACCCTTTCCTGAAGCGAGTCTTATGTGAACGCTCCGTACATAAAACATGAAAGAACTGCTGTGGAACAAGGCGAGATGGAGATGACGCCTGGGCACCACCGGCCGGTGCTTCTACTGGCCTCTCCGTGGCCCCCAGAAATCTCTCCAAGGAAGCAAGCGGCCACGAAGCACTACCACACATCCTCCTCGCCAGGCTTTCTTTATAATAAGAATAATTTGGAATTAGCTTAGCAAACAATTGGGCTAGGCATACCTTACTAGTATTTCCCAAAGTATAAGAGCTACCAAATTTTCTTAGTGGCTAAAAGGTTTTTTTTTAAATCCTTCTTGTTTTAATTTGTTGAAAATTTTTCTGAAATATGTCACTAGAACTCACTGCCTGCCTTATTTATCAAGGGACAGAGGATCTAACTATTCCCCCCACAAATAAAGATCTTACAGCGCCTCAAAATGACTGAATATCAATTTTATTTTACAGAACTGAAACAGAAATGCATAAAACATATGATACTGACCCAAAAGTGTACACAGACCCAGACACAACCTAGAGGTACTTGGTTGCTGATTTAAAAAATCTTGGCTAACGTGGAAGCAACCTAAGTGTCCATCAACAGACGAATGGATAAAGAAGATGTGGTACATATATACAATGGAATACTACTCACCTGCAAAACAGAACAAAATCATTCCATTTGCAATAACATGGATGGACCTTGAGAGAATTATGTTAAGTGAAATAAGCCAGCGAGAGAAAGATAATCTGTGTATGACTCCACTCATATGAGGAATTTAAAATTATGGACTAAGAACAGTTTAGTGGATACCAGGGGAAAGGTGGGGTGGGGGGTGGGCACAAAGGGTGAAGTGGTGCACCTACAACATGACTGACAAACACTAATGTACAATTGAAATTTCACAAGATTGTAACCTATCAACAACTCAATTAAAAAAATAAAAAAATAAAAAAATAAATCTTGGCTATACTCTTATTCAACATGGTACTAGAGGTTTTGGCCAGAGCAATTAGGCAGGAAAAAGAAATAAAAGGAATCCAAATAGGCACTGAAGAAGTGAAACTCTCACTCTTTGCAGACGACATGATTTTTACCCATCAGAAAGCTATTAGAAATAATTGACAACTACGGCAAAGTCACAGGATACAAAGTCAATGTACAAAAGTCAGTGGCATTTCTATACTCTAATAAAGAACTAACAGAACAAGAACTCGGGAATACAACCCCATTACAACTGAAACAAAAAGAATAAAATACTAGGATTAAATTTAACCAAGGAGGTGAAAGACCTATACAAGGAAAACTATAAAACGTTACTGAAAGAAATCTATAATGACATAAAGAAACGGAAAGATATTCCATGTACATGGATTGGAGGAATAAACAGTTAAAATGTCCATAATACCTAAAGCAATCTACAGATTCAATGCAATCTTAATCAGAATCCCAACGACATTCTTCACAGAAATAGAACAAAGAATCTTAAAATTCATATGGGGCAAGAAAAGACTCTGAATAGCCAAAGCAATCCTGAGAAACAAGAACAAAGTTGGTGGCATCGTAATCCCTGACTTTAAAACATATTACAAAGCTGTAGTAATCAAAACAGCATGATACTGGTACAAAAACAGGCACACAGATCAATGAAACAGAACTGAAAGCCCAGAAATAAAATCATACTTATACGGACAGCTAATCTTCGACAAAGGAGCTGAGAACATACAATGGAGAAAGGAAAGTCTCTTCAATAAATGGTGCTGGGAAAACTGGACAGTCACATGCAAAAGAATGAAAGTAGACCATTATCTTTCTCCATACACAAAAATAGACTCAAAATGGACCAAAGACTTGAAGGTAAGACCTGAAACCATAAAACTTCTGGAAGAAAATATAGGCGGTACACTCTTTGACATCAGTCTTAAAAGAATCTTTACAATATGATGTCCACTCAGACAAGGGAAAGAAAAGAAAAAGTAAGTGAGTGGGACTTCATCAGACTAAAAAGCTTTTGGAAGGCAAAGGAAACCAAGATCAAAATGAAAAAACAACCCACCAACTGGGAGAAAATATTTGCAAATCATATATCTGATAAGGGGTTAATCTCCATAATATATAAAGAGTTCACACAACTGAACTACAAAAAAATAAACAACTCAATCAAAAAGTAGGCCAAGGATAAGAAGAGATATTTTTCCAAAGATGATATACAGATGGCCAACAGGCACATGAAAAAATGCTCAACATCACTAATCATCAGGGAGATGCAAATCAAAACTACACTTAGATATCATCCTATACCCATTAGAATGGTTATAATCACCAAGACAAGAAATAATAAATGTGGAGAAAAGGGAAGCCTCATCCACTGATGGCAGAATGCAAACTGGTGCAGCCACTTTGGAAAACAGTATGGAGATTTCTCAAAAAACTAAAAATAGAAATACCATATGACCCAGCTATCCCACTGCTGGGTATTTACCCAAAGAACTTGAAATCAACAATCCAAAGAGACTTATGCACCCCTATGTTCATTGCAGCATTATTCAGTATAGCCTTATGTGGAAGCAACCCAAGTGCCCAATGACTAATGATTAGATAAAGAAGATGTGGCATACTACTCAACCACAGAAAAAGACATAATCGTCCCATTCACAACCACATGGATGGACCTTGAGGGCATCATGTTAAGCAAAATAAGCCAGACAGAGAAAGACAAACACCATACGATTTCATTCATATGTGGAATATAAACAAATTTACAGACAAAGAGAACAATTTAGTGGTTACCAGGGGAAGGCGGGGAGGGTGAGCACAAGGGGTGCAGGGGCACATTTATATGGTGTTTGCCAAATGTTAATGCACAACTGAAACTGCACAATGTTATAAACTATTTAGATCACAATAAAAAAAATGTTTTTAAAAATCTTGGCTAGGCTCTTTTTTTCTTATCACTTGAGGTTTTCTCTAAATGAAGAATCCTAAAGGTGAGGGAAAACTCTATTTGCTGAGTGTTTTACTAAAGTGAGTTCTATTTAACAGAAGTCATAATACACACCATTTGCAAGGAAAATCACTTTTAAAGTGAAATCTCTCACCTTCTGAAATTTAATAATGGTGACGTTGCACAACCTTGTAAATACACTAAAAACCACTAAATGGTACATTTCTTTTAAGTGAAATATATCTCAAAAAAACACACTGTTCTGATTATTGGCGGGGCGGGGGGGGGGGAGATGTTACCTAAAAATCGAATAATGATTAACATAGTCAACTATTTTCATAGTTATGCAAAAGTAAACCTCTCTCTCACCTCATAAATTCCGAATCTGTGCCATGCCATGTATCTGTAGGGAGTGACTTTAAGACCTATGGAAGCCAGTGTTTATTTACATGGTGGATTACTGTGGTGAGATGCACAGAATTCTGATGTATCAAGCACATGTTTTGGAACATTATAATGAAAAGAATGAATCGTGTATAAAGATCAACTTTAAATCTCAGCGTTCTCAAAAAATGATTTTTTCCTGACAAACCACAAGGCAGGATTTTTACAAGCAATGCGTTAAGGAACTTACTTTATCACCGTTCCTTTGGTGCCCCCTGCTGTTGTTAGCATGACTCTTGTAGTTAAACTTACACGCAGATCATCTTGATCCAAACCCAGTAATTCAGCACAATATTCCAATGACTGAGTAGATTTATTCTTCAGATTACAACCACCTAATGAAAATATATTTTAATTTGAAATTAACAAACATTACGTAAACCAGATTTCCAAGATCCATTTCTCAAAAGTACACTTCACGTATTTAAAAGTAGCGAATAGAGAAGGCTTATCTGAGACTTTTAATTTCACCTCACTTTTTCACCACCCTTCAGACATTCATACTGCCAAGGTCAACGAGACCCTCACTCAGGGGAGTCCATGATAAGTCTTTTCAACCCATCAATATTAACCTGCCACTGTTTCATTTTTTATGATCCTGGAAGCAAAATATATTAATGATGGATTATAATCCTTGTTAATATATTAAATCTCTGGAGAAATATAGTGCCTTATCATTAAAACTCCTATGACTCCAGAAAACTTCAAGGAATAATTTTAATGGCAAATGTTGTGAGGCAGTTTAGTAGGTCAATGTGTGTGTGTGTGTGTGTGTGTGTGAGAGAGAGAGAGAGAGAGAGAGAGGGAATTCATCTGCACGTGCTCGTGTTGCTTGGGCACAGAGGAAGACAGTGAGGAGGCAACTATTACCTGTCCATCATATCTGGAGATTTCTGTTTAGGGAGGCTGTTTTAAAAAGCATTACATAGAAAGACAGTATACTATAGTGCTTGAGACTCTGGACTGACACGGCTCCATGACTTACTAGCTATGTGACCTTGAACAAGTTATTTATTCTCTCTGTGCTGTTTCCTTATCCGTATAATGAAGATAATAACCGTACTGACCTAACAAGGTTGTTAGGAAGAAGAATAAAGGTACGCATGTGGCCTCATACACTGCTGATGAGACAGTAAAATGTCAGCTACTTTGGAAAACGGTCTGACAGTACTTCAAAAGGTTAAACAAAGAGTTACCATATGACTCAGCAATTCCACCCCTAGGAATATACCCAAGAGAAATGAAAACAAACGTCTGCACCATAACTGGTACACGAATATTTATACCAGCATTATTCATAATAGCCAAAGGTGGAAACAACCCAAATGTTTGTCAAGTGATGAACGAATAAACAAAATGTATATATATCCATAAAATGGAATATTACTCAGCGATAAAAAGAAATGAAGTGCTGATACACGCTACAACATGGATGAACCTTGAAAACGTTATGCTAAGTGAAAGAAGCCAGTCACAAAAGGCCACATGTTAAATGATTGTATCTATATGAAACGCCCATAACAGGCAAATTTGCAGAGACAGAAAGTAGAATAGTGATTGCCTCCGGCTGAGGGACTGGGGAGGGAACAGGGGTGACTGCTGAAGCGTATGGTGTTTCTCTTCGGGGTGATGAAAATGTTCTAACACTGATTATGGTAATGGTTGCACAACTCCAAATATACCAAAAACCCCTGAATTGTACAGTTTAAATGAGTGAATTGTATGGTGTATGAATTATATTTCAATAAAACTGTCACCAAAAAAAGAAGAAGGGGGGAGAATACTTAGAAGATGTATTAAACCTTTAATTCTATGAAAGTAAGTGTACTACTAATTTCTAGTTTCTACACGCATACACATTATCTAAAATTATATAATTCTCAAAAAATTGACCCCCAATAATTCATGACTTCATTTAAATACTTCTTTTTCACTATTTTGCAAAGCTTCTCACACATCTCCAGGAATTATATAATGCTTACATAAGAAAACATTTAAGTTTTAAAAAAGCAAAATACTGTAAAATAACGCAAGGTTTTCTTGTCACTTCCCTTCCAGAAAAGAACTGATTTGAACTTTTTTTTAATTTGTTCTTATAGTAATGTATATTTTTGTTACATGGAATTTAAAAAAAAAAAAGAGGACGTCTCGGGGCCAGCCCCGTGGCCAAGTGGTTAAGTTCACGTGCTCCGCTGCAGGCGGCCCAGTGTTTCGATGCTTCAAATCCTGGGCGTGGACACGGTACCACTCATCAAGCCATGCTGAGGAAGCGTCCCACATGCCACAACTAGAAGGACCCACAACTAAAGAATATACAACTATGTACAGGGGGGCTTTGGGGAGAAAAAGGAAAAAAAATAAAATCTTTTAAAAAAAAAAGGAGGAAGTCTCAATAGGTATTTTTCACATTTCCAACACATAAAAACTTTTCAATAACAGTAAGTGTCTTCTAAACATGTATTGGAGAATAAATTTTCTGATAAAATAATTACAAAAATATCTAGAGCTTTTTCAAATTGTGAGGACACAGCAAAATTGAGCTCTCTAGAGGGAAATAATCAATTCTAATTAGAAAGAAACCATTTGGATCTACAGGAAAGGTCATAGGAAGGATGAAGAGTAATATAATAAAATCTTAGCTACTAAAATAAAAATAACCTAGTTTATTAATTCTCTTAATTGATTGCCGCATTTCAACCTTCTCTGCTTTCTGTTCATTCTCCCTTCAAACGAAGGAAGTTTGAGAAGAAAATTAAAAGATAATGTAAATATGCACCATGTGCCTTTTGATCATTTAAGTGCTTTTCAACTAACTAGAACATGCCACGTTTATGACGCTCTGTACACACCTGCATGTCCCACCACAGGGTAACAGTACAAGGTGGGAAATGCCACTATCACTTCTAACAGCATTTCCAAAGTGTGCATTAGTTATTTTGGACTTTTTTTGCATTACCTAGAACCCCCACGTGCTCCAAGGCATAACAACGCTACAGAGCAAATGAAATGTACTCTAACATACATTTTCAAAATAAATTTTCAAATCCCTCAAAAAATAATAAAAAAATTTTAATGCATACTAAGAACATACCTGATTTTGCTTGATTTTCTTTTTCATTTTAAACTGGGAGTAATCTATATTTTTATTTTACTTATTCATTAAAACACTTATAGTGATCACTATGTGCTAGACATAACTATTTGCATCATTTTACAAATATTTAACTCATTTATTCCTCTTTAAAACATGAAGTAGGAACTGTTATTATCTCCAGTTTACAGGTGAGGAAATTGAGACAGGGAGAGGTCAGGTCCTGGCCCAAGGTCACAAAGGCAAGTTGTCCAGGGTGAACAGTCTGGCTCACGAGCACGAGCTCTTAAATACCATACTAAGTTGCATCTGAAGTTACTGACTTCACAGCATCACAGGACATTAAACCTGAAAGTCATTCAGACTGTCTATTTCAATCTGCTCATTCACAGTCCAGGACTCTCAGGAGGGTTCAGTGACAGAGGCAATGAGGGCCCAATTATCACAAGCACCTGAGATGGTTAGAAATGGGTAGAACCTGGCTCCCACATCCACAGCTTCATTAATAACCATGTTACTTAACTTCGGCACAAGTTTCACTTCTGTAAAAGGGAGACAATATCTCCTACCTCATTATCTTTATGAAGTTTAGATTATGATTATGGAGTTTATGATGAAATACTGTATATGAAGAGTCTGGTACACAACAGACACATTTTTTAAATGTTCTCTTTCTTCTCCTTGTGCCCCTTCCCTATATGCATACTACTGCTACGTACTATGCTTTCACAGCACTTCTCATGGATTCTTTTGTCATTATTTTACAAATGAAAACAACCAGGCTCAGACAGCTTCTCGAACTAAAGCCCATGTTATTGACCATTATATCAAATGGTGCTTTCAATTTTTTTTAACTCATTCTTGTATAAAATTTTTGAATAACGTATTTTTCTCTAAAGTGTCAGATTTTAGGCTTTGCTGGCCATACAGTCTGTCACAACTACTCAACTCTGCCGCTGAGCATGAAAGCTGGCATAGACAAGAGGTAAAGGAATGGGTGGCTGCGTTACTTACAAACAGGCAGCTGGTCAGATTTGGCCAAGGGCCACAGCCTGCCAACCCCTGTATTCATGGATCACACTTAAGATTATACAAAAGTCTTACTGTTTATGCAGAGACTGAAACACTAGGGTTGAAAAGTTACTATCATCCAAATATCTAAATGCTCTTTCCAATTTGCATGAAGTTTAACTTATTTTCATTTCCCAGTAATAAAGTACATGGGCTTTTATGTATTCAATTGCCCTAATTAACTGATCCAAGTTTAGATTGATAAATCAGAAAAATAGCAAAATACCTCTATAGCAGGCAGAGAATTATTCTGTTCACTTATTAGAAAAGTATAATATCAGCTGAAACATTTAACTAAATATGACCCTGGTAGTCAGAGTTACTTATTCTTCATAAAATGAGAAGTTTATTCCTCATCAGTATCACTGGTTTGTTCAAAACAGAGCTCATAATGACTAATAATGCAGTGTCTTTCACTTGCAAGTTTCACCATGTAACACAGTATATTCTAGAAATTTCAGGGTATTAACAAACCAGCACATAAACAGATGCAATTTACTTATGACAAAGAAATCACAGCACTTCTAATTTTACTCCTCTTTAAAACAAAACAAAACAAAAAACCATAAACAAAAAAACCTGAAGTGCTGCCGGCTTCCTCAAAATCAATATTTCCAAGGTGCAGGACACCAGCTACGACCCGGAACAGATCAAGCTTTTCTCCATCATCCAAACCAATCTTCTTCATGGCTGTGCACATTCTAATAAAATCTCCATGGTCATCTAACAGAGGATCTTTCAAGGAACCTGCCTTAAGATACTACAAAACAAGAAGACATTAATTAACTACTCTTTGTATTATTTAAGTATACTAAACCAACTACACAAGTCTATTAACGCATTATATAACATGCAAAAATAAAACGGATCAATGGAAAAACTTCAACACATTCAAAAACTGAATGGGCAAAGTGTACAAGAGGATTTCCCAGTATTATTTCTTTCAACTGCATGTGAATCTACAATTATCTCAATAAAAATTTCAACCAAAAATGGAATGAGATGTTTTCCAATTATACAATTCTAACTCTAAAGCATTATAATGCTAGGATATCAGATAAAAATACAAACTGAGTGAAAAAGAAGGGAATATCGGTGGTTGAAATGAATCCACAGATCAAAAAGAACGAAGGTAACAAACTGTAATAAGAATTTAACTATGATACTTAGCTTTACACTACTCTTTCATAGTAACTGCCATCAACTGCACCAACATTCAACAGGAGTAAACAGTGGACAGGCTAATAACAATTTTTGTAGCCTGAGAATTATTTTTTAAACCTTTCTGTATAAGTACATATGAGGTAAAAGTGTACTAGTAAGCATAATGCTTACTCGAAGAATTTATGTGATGACTGAAAACATTTCAGAAAAAATTATGAGAAAATCTGATTTCTCTCCTAAAAGAACTTGCATCTAAAGTATTCATTTGTTAGAACTTAAACTCAGAAAAAGGGATGACAAAAGTGAGGCCTGCAGAAACTAGAAGGAGAAAAATAAAAGTTACTGGACACAGAAAGATTAGACTAGGAATTTTCCAGAACCTGAGGATGAATAAGTAAAATTAAACATTAAGTAACATAGCATAAGAATTAACTGGCCATTAAAGACACCTCTAGGAGATGTTTTCTCCCTCTCAGTTGCCAATTGCTTCTCAGTTGAGGTTGTAATTGTCTTTCCACAAAATTCTTTAAAATGTCTAATTATGCTTGTGTGAAATTTCTGGAAAATGTCTAGATAAAGAAATGTAATTTTATTCTTAAAAGAAGCAAAAGAAAAAATCACATGCAGCCAAAGTTAACAGAAAACACATACCATGCAGAATTTTTAGTCTTGCAATTAAGTGGTTATTTCATTTAAAAACTGTTTCTAAATAAATGTTAATGAATACATTGCTATTATGGCAGACTAAAAATACTGCATTCTCTTAAAAACTACACACAGCTTAAAGACATTCAAATGGAGCCAAGCGAAGGATTCTAATTACTCAAAATGATCACCTCATCCTCCTGATAAAGAAGAGACAAAAAGTAATTTACACATATTAATCCGTTGCTCACTTATATATTTTTAAATATACACTCAATAACATGAATAAGATCCCTGAGAAAGTATGCTGACTCTAGAATCCGAAAGAGGACATTTTCTTCTTAAAAGAGAACAAAGAGTACTTGTTACTCTTTGGAGAGTAAAACACAGTTTCCTTTTACTCCGTTTTCTCCATGCCAAAAGATCAAATTTATATATATTTTTTTCCTTTAGGAAAAATAGCTGCTATGTCCCGCTAGGAAATGTCTTCATTACCTTAGTGGCAAAACACAATTTCCGCATTTTGATGATGCCTTATAAAAAATTAGGTTATCATGACAAAGGAAGATACCATCATAAATATTAATGTCAGTTCTTAAAGTTCCACCCATGGCTGTAACAGAATCTGAGGTTTATGATTTATAGTTCAGATACCTGTGTCTATGATGATAAATAAAACATCAACTTAAAAACTAACTGCATATTCATCTGCTTAGAATTTGAAATAATGGGAATTTTTATAAGCTTTCTGTTCTTTTCTATGACTATCTTAAAGATATAATTCATCTCACTCATTTTGAAAGGGGTCAAAAACATCTGACTCACAAATACAGGAGCATTAAAAACTGAGTATAATAGAAACTCATTCAATTAAATAGTCAATACAAATCTTTTAATAAAATTAAGAAAGACAATATGAACCAGTACCTATAATTAATCCTGACTTAGTATTTCATAATTTAAGCTCCTTGAGTAGATAACTTAATAGCACTTATTACTTAAACAATGCATACTAAAATTTATGAGAGATTTTTAGATTAAGGATTTAAAGTTTTCAAAAATAATAATGGTACAATTATATCTAGTTACTCTCAGAAATATAACAACTTAGTAAAATCTATATATAAAACTTTTCATAATACATTACAGAAATATGATGTTTTAAAGAGAAATACAAGAATATATAAGCATTAATTCACAAGAATGCTTACTCTATTTACTGTCTACTGTCTACTTCAGTCTTGAAGCAGACAACAAATTATAAAGAACACATTTCATACTTAATCTCAAGTGGGTAATACTAGAGTAAGTTTCTAAAATATTAGCAAAGGATAATTCTTAGGCGATTTAATCCTCTCATGCTGGGACAAGAAAGAGAGGGGAGCAGCACGTGGAGGTCTGACGGAGCAGAACCACCAGAGGCATCGAGGACCACCCTGGGAGAGAGGCTCGCAGGAGGATTCAGTTTTTTAAAGTATAAGCCTAAAAGTAGGAAATCTTATTTGAGCACCAAAATAAAAAATATATCTTTCAGCACGACTATTTTGTATTAAAGTTAATTTTAAAAAATAGTTTACTATACCTCAGGACTTCTTCGGTTCTGTAAAATCTGTTTGTCACTTTCTTTGGTAGCAAAGTATCTAGTGCAGCCTCGGTTTAAATACTATGACAAAGAAAGTTAAAATAAAATTAAGGAATATGATTCACAGGAAAATAATACAGAAGAAAACACAACTTACCAAATAGTGCTAGTCATAAAGAATTTCTCAACATAACTGGAGTGTCATTTAACCTCTCAACTAAAATCGATCCTTGTATATACTACAAACATTTCACTCCTACTAATCAAGCCAGGGATACTGAAAATTCTAATTCCTGAAAGCAGATTAAATTCAGTGAGTAGCATAAAAGTCAATACCATAAAGCTTTCCTATTTTTAACGGGCAGCAATTTTAAATCTTCTCACTGTCAAATATCTTGATAAAAATATAGTTCATAAGGTAAGTACTACAGATAACGAAAATCGCCTTCCACTAAATATGTAAAGAGTCTCAAACAGGGACCCACACACACTGTGGTATAATATTTCAAGTAATATTTTAAATTCTGAAAAATTAACAAATATCCTTGAGTTTCTTAATTTCTCATTCTTGGAATCAGTTCTTCAAAACATGCCTTCCATATTTACTGACAATTAACACTGATTATACACAAATTATTATACTGGCTTTATGAAGTCTTCATAGTTATTCAAATAACAATTTCAGCTTTTGTCTCAATGTTTACCTTGCTGCCCAGAAGCCTTTTAAAGGCTCAGTGCTTTCAAAACATAGAACAGAGAAGCAGTTGAGAAGAGAATAATACACTGGTCTCAAAGAGAATCTATTACCACAGTCAAGGGGCTGGGGGGTCAGGATGGGGGAATTTTTAAAACATCTCCTGTTCCATTAAACCAGGCACTAAGAGTCCACTGTATCATGGCATGAATTCCAAGATGAAATACACCACACCATATAGATTTCAAGAAAATATTCACAGTAAATTCTGAATGACTTGGGCATAAATTAATATTTTAGATGATGAATGCATCCATCTTTCCCCCTCCACTATAACAAAATATTAAATACAGCTAAAACCAAAACATTTAATGCAGTGAGTTTTTCTTTCTACTCCAGAATCTTTGGGAAAAAATAAAAGAGAAGGGAGGGGGATAACACTGGTAAGCATTTTCAATTATTTTAAAAAAGAGATCTTTTATTTAGTAAGAAAATAGTAGTTTAAACGTATAGAAACAAAACAAATGTTTTCTTTGCTAGCGAGAGTTTTATCCTCCCACTCCAATTGTTTTATCAAACACTTGACTTTTGGATAGACAGATTTAGTATTAAAACCTTGGAAAAATACTGTTTTTTCTGACTACTTCTCTTTCTTATCACTCAACATATCAGCCAGACTGCTGTGTGCTTCCCACCAGATTCTAAGTTGCTAAGGAGCAGGAACTGTGTCTCATTTATCTTTTTAACTCTGGCAGAATGCCTAGCACCCAATGGAGAAGCAACAAATATTTGTTGTAGAATTGAATTAAGGAAGACAATCACGGGTGCCTTATTAATACTAATTCAGTGGTCAAAATTTTTTTTACAAGTAAGTGAAAGGTAACTTTAAAGCTGGCATTATAGAACTACTATAAATTTCTGAGTTTAAACTGATAAGGGGTTTAACATCTATCCTTTTACCTATCCCATTACATACTCCCTCATATAGTATTACTTTATAAACTCAGCAGTAAAACTGAATAGAAACCTACTTAGTACAGAAGTCATTCCACACTACACTGAATTTAATGTAAGTTACATACAACTAAATACCAAAATCCACCAAAACAGGTTTTAGAATTGAAAGCAATTTAATTTGCAAAAATCGTATGAAATTTCTTTTCATCCAACCTACCCGAAAATTATCTGGGGAGCTCAAGTGAAGTTTTTCCCTAATGTCTTCGGAAGCACCAGCGCACAACCTATAAAAGATATGATAATTCCTTTCCTCTTTGCCTTGAACACAGATCCTAGATTTCTCTAGAAGATAATGTGAAACAAATCCTCCAACAACTGAACTCTAAAAAATAAAACAGAGAGAAAATATATTTTTGACTTTAAGGTGTTCAAGTATAACCTACCAACGTTACATTATTCATCTTTTCTAATAAACATTTGTCTATCAAAGAGCTTGTAATATTTATCAAATAAAGGGGGAAAAATAGATAACTAAGCATAAGGTGGAGTATTTACAGAGGTCATAGTGAACATACATATGCTCCCAAACATCTAAAGAAACACAGAGAAATTTAAATGGATTTACTACAAGTTCAAGTACGGCACCAATTATATCAAAACACTCGTATTTTTCAGAAACACTCCCAACCATATCATCCCAAAACTCACTCTCACTTACCTTCTCATTGAAATGTATTTCTACAAATTTTCCAAATCGACTGCTATTATTGTTGCGAACAGTCTTTGCATTTCCAAAGGCTTCTAAGAGTGGGTTAGCTATTGACAAAGAAATTAAAATATTCCATCGAAAAATTAGCATGGAGGAAAACTACAAAACAAAATGCCTAGTATGTTTCCATTTATTAATCAATATATGTGGCTAGAAAAACTATCCTCAAAAATATTAACATGAAGGAACCTGCACAAAATGTCAAATTCCACAAATATTTATTGACTACCACTATGTTCAGGCCTTATTAAAAGTGCAGGAGATGGAAAAATTACTCAAAATATATAAAAAGAAAATCTAAATGTTATGGGACAGACTAAATTTTAAAAAGTCACTAGGTTATAAAATTGATAACTCAAGTTTAAAAATTACTCCCTAAGAAATTTAAGGTTTTCACAAGTACATCAGCCCTAAAGAGTAGTGATTATAATACAGAAAACAGCAAATCTCTTGAGACAAAACATAGGCAAGAAAGTTATTAGTTGACTTACTTTTCTAAAATATTTTATATATTAATATAACCTCCAGATTTAACATTTTTACATGCACATCCAACAAAACCTAATAAATTAAGAGCTAATAGAACTACCTAAGAAAGGTTCTCAGAATAAGAGTTTTTAAAATCCCAATAAAAAAAGTAAAATTTTAATTATTGCTATTTTATAATCACACACACATCATCATCACATGACTGCAAAGAGGTTGCCAGGGTCTGCTCACTAGAGTCCCAACTATACACAGCAGCTGAGTGTCATTCTTACTCACGTATTCTCCATCAGTAATAAAACTACCGCTCATAAACTGCTTCACAATGTTTGCTGCTAGAGTATTTCTCAGAAGTCTTTCAAAGTCTATTTCTCTTATTTTATCCACAGTAGAAAACTTAACTGGTCCTCAAGCCCTTTAAAGATCATTCCCCAGTAGTTTCACTTGCCAAAATAAGAAAGTTTTAAAACTAAAAGAAATGTTAGCGTATACATCTCACCCTCAGATAGGCAAGAAAACTGAGGCCCAACAAGGTCAACTGACCTGTTTGGAAGGTCACAAGACTGGCTACTGGCAAAAGGGGACTAAATTACAGGTCCCCCTAGCCCCTTTACTGATGAGCTATCAGTTCGTGCTGAAGAATTGAATATATTAAATAAAATATCACCAAATAGAATAAGAGCCTCCGTATCAGAAAATTACATTAATACTATTAATGATAAACTCATTGCAAAACCAACAGCCAATCTTCCATTATGGATGGCATCAAAAGATTTCTATGTTTTGCCAGTTAACATCTACTGTTCTCCAGTAAGGGGCTGCAGAAATATCTAGACAATACTTTCCACCTTTCCTCAACTATAACATACTACCTATTGTACAGCACATTCTGATGGAAGAAACCAGGCTTATATCCAATTCTCAAGTAAGTCTGCACCTCAAGTAAACAAATTAACATACTAATTAGTCTTTTATTGAAGTAACTATCTCCCTACTTATTCAACTTTATAGGGTGACCCTCACTACCGTAAGGTGCTTCACCGTGAGTAAGCATTACTGAGGAGATCCTTACACCTCAGTGTCACAGTATCACAGTGAGAACTCTAAGTAAAACTGGAAAATTTTATATCTACAAACAGAGAAAACTTTACTGATGGACAACTTTAAAAATGTTTATTAGAGCTGTATTTGGATTCATCTATACGCACATTACACAATTGTGAAAAAAGTACCTAACATTTACCAGCTATGATCTAGCAAAATGCATGAACGTAGGAGGCCTCTTAATAAATTTTTGTTCAAGTGAAATTTTTCTTTAAAATATCAAGAGTGTTCAAATACACGGGCCGGCTCCGTGGCCGAGTGGTTAAGTTCGTGCGCTCCGCTTCAACAGCCCAGGGTTTCGCCTGTTCCAATCCTGGGCGCGGACATGGCACCACTCATCAGGCCCTGCTGAGGCGGCATCCCACATGCCACAACTGGAAGGACCCACAACTAAAAAATACACAACTATGTACCGGGGGGCTTTGGGGAGAAAAAGGAAAAATAAAATCTTAAAAAAAAAAAAAGAGTGTTAAAATACATACTTAGTATAGCATATAGTTAAGATGCCTGGGTTTATATCCCATTTCCACAACTGATGGAACCAATATGCCCTTTGGCAAGTTAACTCAAACTCTTTTTACCTCAGTATGTGTAAGGCAGGGATACAACAGTACCTACCTCATTCTGTGAAGATTTAAATTAGGTAACAGATTTTAAGCAAATCAGACAATGCTTAACACCCCCCACAAATGTTAATATCACCATTATTATTAAAATAGTTACTGAGTGCCCAGTAGGGAAAAGAGAGGAAGGGGGTAGAGAAAGAGTCCAGAGAGGCCCACAACACCTCACAGAACTACAGGGAGACAACACGATTAAGGCATTAGGAGACAGAAGAAACAGGATCAAGGTAAGACCCAAGCAGGCCGAGGCCAGACCACAGAGAGACTGCAGGGGATGTTACAGCGCTGAGGCTTTATCCTGACAGCAACACGAAACCGTTAAAGGGTTTAAAGCAAAAGAGATCACCCCACCTTCCACCCAGAGAATGGATTAAGGGCAGTGAGAACATAAGTGGAGAGATCAGAGAGGAGGCTACGATGCAGGAGGATGGTGCAGATTCAACAGGATGGTGCCTCGACAGCAGTCTCCAAACCAGGTACAAGACGACCATCTAAGGTACGCAAGCACTGACAGCTTAAGGAAATCAATTTACAGACACTGGCCTTCCAAGTGTACTCTTTTCTTCATGATTTCCCCAAAAAGGCACTCAGTTCCAATAACCCTTTCCCTCTCTCCTTTACAAAAAAACAACATCAACAAAACAAACAGGAGGCCAGATAGCTTCCTCTATTTCTTTCATCCAACAGACACTTATGGAGCATAGGCTATATATTAGGCACTATTCCAGGGGTTTGGAATATACAAAGATCTCTGCCCCCTTAGCACTTACATGGGGTGGAGGAGAAGACAAAAGACATTAAGTAAGTGAGAAGATGGTAGCTGGGCAAAGATTTGTAGGAGATAGTCTTTTGGATTTCTGGAAGAATAGTCCAGATCACTGAGAGAATTCTTGTAAATTAATTTCAGGACATACCTAACAATACAAAATAAGAATTTTAAAAATTAACAATACCTTCAACAATTCTATCATCAATATCTTGACCTGTTCCATAGGATTCAGTCAGATATCTGTTTCAAAATATAGGAAAAAAAATTTAGATAACAATACTACATATATCTATAATTTTAATATTATTTAATACATGTAAATCTTAAACCTGGATCATCACTATAACTGTTTATTTAAAAATTACAAATTTATCTTTAAATGTAACTATTCTGTTGCAGCTTTTTAAACATTTAAGATTCTACTTAGATTGCCTTTAACATCTAAATCAGCCTTATTTTTTAAAATTGTCTTTGGGAATAATCTGATTGTAACCGACTATTTGGTTTTAAACATGCCACACATTTCACACAGTAATATTCATCTTGTACATGAGATCCCAAAGTCTTCTGCAATAGCCTATTAATTCAATCTTTATGGCTAAAGAAAATGAGGTGCTCTGCCAAAGGACAACTAGGAAGTTACCGCTCTCTTCAAGTTGTTACAATGAAAGACAAAACATGATGGAACGACTACTTGCCTGACACATTTCAAAACAAAGAGCAATCTTTAATCTATAAGTTTATAGTTTCTTTATTATTTGTTCATTTTCAAAGGTGTACATTAACCAAAGACTCATCATACGACTATTACATACAGGAGAGAAAGAATAAGAAATTGAACCACTTAGAATTCCAAAAGTATTGGGAAGTATTCATTTAACCAGAATTGCATATATGTAGCAGCCAATAACAAACTCCTGAGGTGGTTTTATACAAATAACTCTAAATAGCATATACATTTGCATAACAGATAGCAAAATTTCAACATGGGACCTACCAATCAGCACTCAACTAAGAACTACAATACAGTGGGAAGGACAGTGGGAAGGATTCAGAATGCGCTGGTCCTAGCAGTAGCTTCACAACCAACCAGACTTAACATCGCTGGCTATGTAAATTGAAAGAACTAAACTATAATGAGTACTATGGTTCCTTCCATATTTAAAATGCTGTAATTCTAAACAAAGTGTACAGCTTAATTTGATGGCAGCAAAGGGGATACACTAGGAGGAGGATTGTGGGGAGGCTGAAATAAGGCCAATTGTCATAAGTGTAAGGTAAAAAATGGCTTTAACAGCAGGAATTTTGAGAACAGAATGTAAAGGTGAGATTTTGGAGGAACATTCCTTGATTTCCCTCTGCCTAATCAGCACTGGTCTCCTCCAGGATCCTCATGAGAATAATGTGTCAGAGCTGGCTTCCAACAATCTACAGCTTAGTTTCCACATAAGGTTTCTGTTTTTTAAAAGGGATAGAGTCTATCATTTCAAACTAGGTCCTAAAGCATGCAGAAGTATTCAAAGCCCACCTGTTCAAATCTCAAAGAGATACTTGCATCTCTTCATTCATTAGCATGCTCACAGCAGCACTAGTCTGCAACAGCCAAGAGGAGGAAGCAACCCAAGTGCCCAATGACGAATGAATGGGTAAACAAAATGTGGCGTGTACATACAATGGAGTATTATTCAGCCTTAGAAAGGAAGGAAATTCTAACACATGCTACAACATGGAAGAAACTTGAGGACATTATACTAAGTGAAATAAGTCACAGAAAGACAAACACTGTATGATTCACTCATATGAAGTATTTAGAGTCATCAAAATCACAGAAGTAGAAAGCAGAATGGTGGTTATGAGGGGCCAGGGTAGGGGAGCTGTTTAATGAGTGTAGAGTTTCAGTTTTGCAAAATGAAAAGTTCTGGGGATGGGCTGAACGACAATGTGAGTGTACTTAACACTACCGAAATGCATGCTTAGAAATGGTTAAGATAGTTAATTTTATGTTATATATTTTTTACCACAATAAAAAACAAAAATCAACCTGTTCAAAATATTCCAGATTGCCTAAATACTCCTCACCTTAGAATAAATTTTGTATTTTCCGTTTTGCCAGCTCCTGATTCACCAGATACAATGATAGACTGACTCATCTTGAGCACCTTCATGTCTCGAAAAGCCTTATCAGCTAGGGTCAAAATAACACAATAATAATGAACGATGCATTAAATACAAATTCATCAAATGTCCAAAGTTCATTTACTATCAAAGAGCATTTGCTCCTAAAGAAATTATAAATGTGCGTTAATAGTAAAATTTTAAAATAAAATCATTCAAAAGTGTTCCAAACATCTCTAGAAGTATTTACTTTAAATGTTCTATTATCCTGACAGCTAGGCAATATGAAATCCAAATAAACAACTATGTTTGTCCTGGAATGCCTCCATGTTAGGAGCTGTGGCTCAGCTCTTCTTAATAACACCAGAGCAGATCTGCAGAGTGATAGCTACACATAACTAATGAGTCCCCGGAGAAAAGCAAGAAGTAACAAGCTACCAATTAAGAAATCTGGCAACTAAAAATTCTGCTGGAGAAAAAAATACGTAACTGCAAAAATAAATCGGCATGGTTTTCTTCTGCAGTACTACTACTAAATATCTTGTAGAACTTATCAGCATTTCAAAGATAGACAAAATTAAATGCTTTAAATTTTTTAATTTGCATTTGTTTATATTTATAATTTTTAACTATCTTCTTTATATTCCAACAACGGAGGCTATAAAATATCTTAAACATTAAGACTACACAGACAGTGGACAGCCCAGTGGCATAGCAGTTAAATTCACACACTCCACTTCAGTGTCCTGGGGTCCACAGGTTCGGATCCCGGGCATGGATCTACATACCATTCATCAAGCCATGCTGTGGCAGTATGCCACATACAAAGTACGTGGAAAACTGGCACAGACGTTAGCCCAGTGACAATCTTACTCAAGGAAAAAGAGGAAAATTGGCAACAGATGTTAGCTCAGGGCCAATCTTCCTCACCAAAAAAAAAAGAGAGAGACTGACTACACAGACAAACTGAGCACAATTTAATGCTGTTAAAGTGGTCTGGAATTAAAACAATTTTAATTCAAAATTAGGTCCTGACCAATTTGGCCCTACAAGACAACTATTTCTTACCTCAGACATGTACTCCTATACCAATGAAGAAAGCTTTACAAATGGCTTGTATTCTAAGGACCAAATGCAAACCACATATAATGTATACCCATCCATTTGACCAATTTATCAGCAACCTGTTCTGCCCACTTTTGTAGAACCATTGTAAACATTTTTTTTTAGCAGTAAACAACTAAAAACAAAAGTTGATTTACATTAGAAAATATATATTTATTTCTTTAAAGGTAGCAATTCCCCAGTGGTAGGCTTGCTCACATGCAGGGTCGAAGGATTTTGCAACATTTTGCTAGCTGATAGAAAACACACAACGCCCCTTAGAGCATCTTAAAATCAAGTCAGTCTGCTGTTGCACTGGACTTGGCTGACATATTCACTCTGCCTAGTAGCACACAGTATAAAGCCAGCCAAATCTGGAAGTAAAAGCTGTGGTCAGGCATGAAGAGAAGCCCAAAGAGAAACAGACTGCACGAAGAACTAGCACCGAAACAGGTCATCGTTTAACTGCCAGTGACATCTGGTTAGCTAACACCTCTGTACTTGCAGTCACCAAGGGTGTGTGTCAAAGAATTCCAACACAGGGCCAGCCCCGTGGCCTAGTGATTAAGTTTGGCACACTCTGCTTCGACAGCCCAGGTTTGATTCAAGGGCACTTACCTACACCACTTGTCAGCAACCATGCTGTGGCAGTGACCCACATACAAAACAGAGGAAGAGTGGCAACAGATTAGCTCAGGGCAAATCTTCCTCAGCAAAAAAAAGAAAGAAAGAACTTGTTCCTCACAGCTAGAGTGCTTCAAGATGAGAAAGAGCCCAACAAAGATAAAGACAGATACTGCTGTCTTCCCACACAAATTCCCCAGAGATGTGAAGTATATACAGCATTTTCAATCCTTTAAATTTTGTAAAGCCCTGAGGCAAGAGAAGACACAGAAGTCTGTTCTCACAGCTTATCTCCAGCCCATGTGACACACACAAGTGAGGACGTGGCAACAGTGGGAGGCCTGGACCTCGATGCTATGAAGGAGGACACTTTTAAGATGGAGCTGATTGTGTTGAGGAGTTAAAAAGAATCATTAGGTCAGCTCTTTTATTATGTCCTATATTCAACTGGGTGGACACACTTAAGTGGACACAGGCATTTAACAAAGCTAATGATGTATGACTACCCTATGTGTTGGCTGCAAAAGCATTCTTCCCCACCCAGTGTAAGATACATGCTCCTAACAATGAGGACACATTCAAAATGCAGTCAGGCCCTTCAAAATACACAGGTAAGTCACAGTGCCTTTCACTAATCCAAAAGAAAAACTGACTAAATTTGTACAATATAAGGAAAACAAAAATTAAGAAACAATTAAATTACTCACCAATTGCAAAGACGTGAGGTGGCATTGTCCCAAGAGATTTTCCCTGGTACGACTTTATTGTTTCTGAAGAATATATTTTAGGTATGTCAAAGTATGGGTTCACTGCAATCAGAATGTTGGCGACATATGTCTAAACAGGAAAAGCAAAAACATGAAATTTTCCAATTATTATTTTCACTTAAAACTAAATAAGGTTCATAGGAGAAAGAAAATGCAGCAAACAGATACCTTCAATTCTCTGTATAAGCAGGACTACTAAATGTACATTTCTGCCCAAAACATTTCCTGATCTCTACAGGACGCACATTTTTCTAGCACTTAAATATTTATATCTTCTCATCCCATAGGCATCTCAAACTCACCATGTCCAAAGTCAAGATTATATCTCTCGACCTCTCATTGCCTCAAAGGAAACATTCTCCTCCCATATGCTCTCCCATATTCATGGCATCCCCAACAAATCAGGGCAGAGAGCCGAGTCTCTGTGCCTCTACCTCAGAGGCCTTCTTCTCTGGACTCTACCTAAGCAATCTCCTCTCCTGGTTCTATCCCTCCAGCCCCAGCTGTGGTCACTTTCATTCCTCACCTGGACTACTTTACTCACCCTGCTACTGAAGAGTTTAATACAGCAGACAAACTCTCTGGGCCTCTCCCCATCACCGAATGCCAAGGATTAATTCAGCTCTGTGCTGACCACTTGGTCCCAGATTTTTGCAAACAAAATATGCTAACCATTGCCTAGAATACTGACAAGTTAAATGTTGAATGAGCGACTGAAGCTTGCTTTTAAATGTGGAATTGAACTATGGCTTTAAAATATCAGAAAAATGCATGAATAGGATTTATAAAATTCCTTGTGGGCAGAAAGAAAGCTGTGGTTTAGCAATTAGTTGTGGTTTACTGGCCACAAAGTAGGGCATGCAGGACCATATTTTTCTCTTTTCTGCTTTTAGTTGTGGAAGGGAAATGACGTGGAAACCCTGCACTCTCAGACTACTAATCTAAAATTCAGGGAATGCTTCCAAAGATGTTACCTGGAGTGGGGTAAAAAATAAAAATTTCCAGATAATAATCTTCCTATGGGAAATAAAAGTAACAGAGACTTTTAGTAACCAATGAAAACGAAATGTGAGTTAGCCTACTGTTCTACTCAAATCTAAGGGAGAATAGTGATATTTCTGGTTGGTGAGAAATAGAAAAATATCAAATTTAAACTCTTATTCCAAATTGCTTCCTTCTCTTACATATACTATAGTAATAATGACATTTATGTATTGCTGATTTTTAATGGTTTTATACTAAAAGGCATAATTGGCTAGGAAAAAACATACCAATCATGGCTTCAGTTAACTTTGAAAATACGGGTTCTCCAAATAGAAGCTGAGGATGCCAAACAGCTACTATCTAACAGAGGTCATGTGCCCAACTGCGTACATATCGTAGGAAAAGAAGGATCAAAAAAGCTAGCAACAACCCTAAGAACTCAATTCTCCAGGGTGATACAGACATTGTACATGAGAAACAAAGACTTAAATTCCACTTTTTTCTGTCAGTCATGCAATTTAGCAAAGACTTAAAGGTCTACTCAACCCAATGCAGAAAAAAAGAGACAACTAATTTTTTTGAAAAGACAATTAACACTGCTTGTAAACTTTCGGTTATGGATGGTGAGTCAGCAAGAGTAGCACCACTGCAACACAGGAGTGTTAAAAGACCAAGGAAAAGTCCCACGGGTGTTCAGCTTTCATATAAACACCCCAAATAAAAACAAAGTACCTCAATTTTTTTAAAGTCCGATTACTCTGGAAATTTTTTACTTTACAAACTTCAAGAAAAAAGATATTAAAATAATTAAAATTTGATCAAACAAATGATTGCTTCACCCCTACACCAAGAGATATAAGATACATAAAAAATAGTGGCCAGTTCTACTTGAAAGATGATGTTTCCTGGGTATATCAAATCAACTTTTATTGACTTAATGCAAGTTAAACTGCTTTAACAAACAAACTTTAAAAACGTGCATTATTTCAATACCTAAAACAGCATTTAGCACACATCAAATGCTCAATATTAGCCTGATTGAGTGAATTTTGCTTCTAAATATATTTCTAATCAAGAATACCCCTATTTCAACCTAAATACAATTTTTATTTAGTTGATTTTGAAAAAAATCAAGGAGGAAAGTAAAGACTTAATCCTGTATATAACCAAAAGATAGCAAGTGAACTCTTTTTGGAAAAGTCTAGCTCTATTTCCCAGCTGTCACCCCTTGGACAGACGGCAAAGGCTAAAGGTAGTTTAGTCAGAATTAAGTAAGTACAATCAGGCAAACTGATAGTGATATAAAAGATTAAGACACTGTCATTTGATCTAGGAAGTGTCAAAGAAGCCATGTGTTTTCTTCGTTCAAAAATAATGAACAGTCCCATCTTTATAACAGGAGAACCACAGCAGGGTAATTTATCTCCAGACAACAAAGGAATCTACAAGTAGGTCATATTAGAATAAAACCTCGTATGTGCCCAATGAATAATTATAATTAAAACACACTACTTAAGCATCCATCGGATTTTGTGCAAACCCTATTTACATTAAAAGCATTGTCTCATTTTTTAATATTCTGGATTTTTATTTTATTTTATTTTTTTGGTGAGAAAGATTGGCCCTGAGCTAACATCTGTGCCCATCTTCCTCTATTTCGTATGTGGGATGCTGCCTCAGCATGGCTTGATGAGCAGTGTGAAGCTCCACACCCAGGATCCAAAGCCACAAACCCCAGGCAGCCAAAGTGCAGCATGTGAACTTAACCACTATGCCACTGGGCCAGACCCTAATATTCTGGATATTTAAGGTAGGGAGGTTCAATTTAGGGTTTAACGAAATATTGCAGCTATTTAGGCTGGATGATGAGCATTTCGGTGTTCTTGATATTTCCCCAGGTATTGCCCTCTATTCATTTTTTTCTCATCCAAGTTTTTCATTTCAATACACATTCCTTATAGGCTGCCTTAAATTCTCTGCAGAACAATGTGGAAAGTGAATTAATCAAACAGATCTACAGACACATAGGAAAAATAAGAAACAAAATCCAAAATAATGAGTGTTTTTTTAAATAATCAAATTGGACATTTTTACGTCTGCAAGATATCAGATGATGCTCTGAATCCTTCTTTCATTCCACAAACCCTTATTAAGTGCCTACTGTGTCCCATCGTGTTCTAAGCCCTGGAGTTAGAGCTGAAAACCAGAGAAAAGCCCTCATCCTCGTGGGGCTCACACTGTCCCACAGGCCAGATCCAGTGTGATTCTCTGGGAGAGTTTCAAGCTCGACCAAATCAAACAGCAGCATGTAAAGTAATTATCCCCACAAAAGTTTAAACTACTTACACCAAGGTAAAATACTTACATAAATTCTGTCCTTACTGTATCGAACTTTGATATTATGCAGGAGTGTGGCTTCATTTAAATACATTAGTGAACCTGAGATATAAAATTTATAAATCATTAGATATTTCAAGTAAAAAAGTAAAATGAAACAATACTCAATCACTGTGATCCAAGCTAAAATTCACCTGTTAAGTTAGATTTATTTACATGTAAACCCCAGAGGCTGATTTAAAATATATCCAGTTTGCATGTGTTACAGTGATACCTTTTTAAGACTGACACCTGAGCTAACATCTGTTGCCAATCTTTTTTCTCTTCTTCTTCCCAAAGCCCCCCCAGTACATAGCTGTATATTCTAGTTGTGAGTGCCTCTGGTTGTGCTATGTGGGACGCCACCTCAGCGTGGCTTGATGAGTGGTGCCATGTCCACGCCCAGGATCTGAACTGGGAAAACCCAGGCCACCAAAGTGGAGCATGACCACATGGCCACAGGGCTGGCCCTACAGTGGTAATTTTTTTTTTTTAGGGAATATTAGCCCTGAGCAACATCTGTCACCAATCCTCCTCTTTTTGCTGAGGAAGACTGGCCCTGAGCTAACATCTGTGCCCATCTTCCTCTACTTTATATTTGGGACACCTGCCACAGCATGGCTTGACAAGCGGTGTGTAGGCCCACACCCAGGATCTGAACCAGCAAACTCAGGCCACCGAAGCGGAACGTGCGAACTTAACCACTGTGCCACTGGGCTGCCCCACCCCCAACAGTGATATTTTTAAACAATGAATTTCCAACCAGGTGAGTACATCTAGTGAGTACCAGGTAAGTACATTTTGATGAAGATTGGTTAAAAAGTCAAGCAGCATTCAAATGGGAAGAAAGTACCACTTTAGACAGTGATCTTTACACACTTTTGACACAACAAAGTGATGACACTAATCCAGTCCAACTCTCAATTTCATAGAAAAAAACACAAAAGATAAAATTTTACCATAGGAAGGGACCATGAGATCATTCAGTCAGTGCCTCACAACTGATATGATGAATCCAGACTGCTCAGCACATTAATTTAGCTAAAATAAAGCCCTAAAGAAATATCTCTCCTCCTGAAAACACATTAGAGGGTCTCCACCAACTACCAAAGTCTATATTCAAGTCTGATATTCAAGGCCCTTATTAAACCTGCATTCAGCTGACTTCTTCATATAGTTTTGCACAACTCGCTTTAGTATGGTCTAAACTTTCAGGCAGCCTAAACTATTTATTAAACCTAAATTATCATTCACGCATTTGCGTCTGCCTCTACATCTCCAGTGTCAAAAATCTACCTATCCTTTAAGGTCGGCTCACAGATTACCTCATAGGTGATGCTTCCTCATTCTCACTACCACCACCACCACAAGTTTCTTCTTAGTACGTTCTTTACAGAGCCTACCCAGACTGCCAGTATTGTGATTATAATTTCATATATCTGGTTTTGGCTACTAAGCCAGATCCTTGAGGGCAGGACCCTCCCTGACTCATTTGCTTGATCCCTCACTGAAGTTGTGAATGTACACACCTATACCATATGTATGTCTAACAAACAGTTCAACACCTAACCAACTCTGTCAGACAAGAGCCCCTGACTTTACCAATCTCAACAAGGACTGCCCATGCTTCTACACTCATATAACGCAGCCAGTTCACTTTCCAAGGACACCCACCTCACTGTTTTCCAATGCCACTTACAGCAGAATAAAACAGAGTAAGAAGTGGGTGGAGCATCCCAAAAGTTGAATGGCAGCTTTCCTTTGAACTGAGGAAAGATGTGGCGAAGGCAGGCAGCAGAGGGGTATCTAGCTTGGGCTTTGGGTCACCAATCTTTCTACATCCCTGGCTCTCCTTCCACCCTCATCTCCCAGGAGCCTGGTCTACATGCTGCCTTTTCTTATCCAAAGTACAATGCTGAACCACTCCTTCATCTCTCTCTGTCCTCTGAACTACCTGGTTGTATGATACTCTCTGCTTCCTTTAAGTAAGATTCCTAATCCCACGATACAGCTCCCCCGGAAAAGCGAATCATACAAACCTATACGGACGTGTGAATAACTGCTTGCTGTCATTTCTCTACCTCCTTCCACACTCACCACCTGCCTTCTCAGGGATATACATTAATGAAACCAAATACATCCCTAACTGGTGAAATATCTGCCAGTGACAATAAGAATTCGGACAGGAGGCTCTTCCTCTTAAATTGTGCTACTCAGCCTGTCCCATTTTCATGAAGATATGGAAAGGGAAAGAGAGAGAGGAGAATATTTATGACTCTCAGTTTGCCAGAATGGGAAACGGTGTATCCCAATGGCCTACACATTCCTAAAGGTATGACCTAGGGATGCTCCTGAGGGTCTCAGAAATAACTCCCAGCTCCAGCCACCTCCCTCCTACGCTCCTCTCCTAGTAGCCAGCTCTAAGACTACTTACCATGCATTCCTTCATGTGAAGTGTCTGCCTTTTATTCACAGATTTAACTATACTCAATATTAAAATTATAAAAACAAGATAAATAATAGAAGAATAAACACATTTGTGTCTTTATAAACTACTTAAGTAGCATTTTGGTGTAATAAATGCATATCAAACATACTAAAAGTTTCTAATGAAGAGTGGGTATGACTTCATTATTAAATTTAGGGAGCTCTCTGCTGGGAGTTATCTGAGTGTTTAAGACCATGCTCAGCCACTACAGTTCTAGTTCACCGAAGGACAAAGAGGAGCCCACAAACAACGTGACACAGCAGAAGGCAGTCAGCTCTTCAATTACAGTGTTGGAGAAGTCAGCCCATTACTGAAAAAGAGACAGAACTAGGCAACTTTTGGGATTTTCTCCAATATTGTAGTCTATACTTCATTATCCTCAACTTCTAAAGGTGATAATTCATGAAAAATAAAATATGCTGTGTAAGTAACAGTAGCTTAAAATTAGCACAAAAAAATGCTGGTACTTTAACTACCGACTTCAAATCCTTGAATTTTTTTCCTATTCTGGTATTAATACCCAAGAGTCAAGTAAAGAGGCAAAATTAACATTTATAATCTCCACATATAAAACCTTTCGCATAGAAAACCTAGAGCTACAAATAGGTTTGCTCTATTTTTTAGGAAACCATCAAAACAGCTCATGTCTCTGTTTCGAGAGAACCTTTATCACAGAGTTCTGAACGCTCTATGGACATCAGGCTTTAGTCATCACATGAGTACCATGATATAGAGAAGGAGAAGGGATTTCAAAAGATGCCTGTGAGACCCTAAGAAACAAGGCCAGTGAGTCATCCGGCAGGTGACAGTGGTACAGTGGGAAGCCTCAGGCAAAAGAACTAGTAAGTGATGGAACCCCCTTTAGCTGGAAAACCTACATTCTAAACTCAACAACCAAAACTGTGTTAATGACGTAGTTTCAGAAAAGAGACTTCAAGTAGGGCTGGGCTACTGTATGATGAGGACAGTGAACATCCACGCGTTGACACTGCTGCTGTCTGGCCTCACCAAAGAAAACACCCGCAAGAGGCAGTGATTCCACACTGAGGCAGGAAAATTAAAATGATGGACAAGCGCATCAAGATGCAATAACCAGGGGGAGAATGTTTTAAAATATTAATTTAAGAAATGGATTAAAAATAATTTTAAATCATTTATTATGTTTAGCTACATATAGATACATACACCAAAAATGTTGTTTTAGTATATGGAAAGGATTAATTCCCAGTTCGGAATACCCCAACAAGATTTTTTTCTTTTTTTTTTAAAGATTAGCACCTGAGCTAACAACTATTACCAATCTTTTTTTTTTTCCTTTCTGCTTTTTCTCACCAAATCCCTCCAGTACACAGCTGTATATTTTAATTTGGGGTCCTTCTAGTGGTGGCACATGGGATGCTGGCATGGCCTGATGAGCAGTGCCATGTCTGCGCCCAGGATCCAAACCAGCGAAACCCTGGGCCACAGCAGTGGAGTGCGCAGACTTAACCACTCAGCCACGGGGCCGGCCCCCAGCAAGTTTTAACAGAAAAGAACTATCTTACTTATTTTGCATATGATAGAATCTCATTCCTATGTTTTTTGCTTTTTTTTAAACCTTTGTTCTGATTACTGTTCAGAAAAATATTATCCCATCAGACAAATTCTCCAGCAATTCTGGAAAGGAATTTCTCAATCTCTTACACCTATTAATAACAGCTACCATTTATTGAGAGAGGGTTATGGCAAGCATTTTAAATAAATCATCTCTAATCATGTAACATACACATTACTCCCATTTTACAGATCAGAAGCCCAAAGAGGAAAGACAAATTGCCCACAGGCACACAGCTTCCTAACAGCACAGTCAGAACCTGAATTCAGGCTCTCCCTCAGTCCACAGCTCTCCCATTACTCCACTATTTCATACTGTCCCCATTTACCTATGGGCATCTTATAGGCTTACTCAAATATGTACTCCAGAGAAAATCAACAAGGACAAATATGTTGTTTTCTCTTACCTTTTTTCTTTAAAAGGAGAGTTTTTAACATCAGATACCTTCAGAGAAATGGACATGATTCTTAACTATTGCCAAATAAATAAGGAAATATGATTACCGCTCAATATTGAAATGTGAGAACATGGCCTGTTCACTGGATAAAGTTTTTTTATGCTAAAATAGTTATAAGTCAAATTAATACTGCACTTTAATACCATGTTCAAAAATCAATTTTCAATTAGTACTTATTAACAGAGTAGGTTTTTTAATGTTTGCTCCCTTCAACAGTGAGATTAAATGGCTCCTCTTGACTCAACTTCCAAATTACTGAACCATATACTACTACTGTAAAAACACCTGATTCTAGATGAGATTCAAAATAACTCTTTCAAAACTGTTAGCAAGAGATCTTTAGTTCAGGCTTCATAGCAAATTAGTATAATCCCCACCTTTACACAGCTGAGATAACACTAAAAGGACTTCTGAGAGAATCCTTTGCCAAAGAGCAAACGTGAGACAGTAACGAGCACGGGACTTCCGAGCCCTCCGCTCCCGGGAAACTTCAAGGCAAAAGGCTGCACTTCCTCTGACCCAGTACAGCGCATCTAGTAACGTAACCACTAATTTATTTTTTGAGGAACCATTTCCCTTTCTGTGGGAGATCTGTTTTTTAACCTGATACTCACAGTTATCTTCCACATCTTTTTTACTGTCCTCTTCTGCAGGGAACACTTGGTTTATGAGAGCCAAAAATGTCTAACAAGCAAAACAAAAGCTCATTAAACTAGAGGCTTATAAATAGTAAGGAAAATAAAGGAGCCTAATTGGTTGCATACACTATAGTAATGGCACAATATGCTCTTCATTAAAATATAATATAAGATCTTGTTATTTAACTGACAAGTCAGTAACCCAAAAATAGGATAATAATTTTACTCAAATATATTATTCACTATTATCATGAACATGAAATCAATAACAGAAATCAATAAAAAACATTATATGCTCTAACTCCCAGAATGGGACAAAAACAAGAAGTATATTAAACTTACATAGGTATACTATTTAACAACTTTTTAAAAAATATAAATTTTAATGCTTTATACATACAGCAATTTTACTGTTTTAAAAAAGGCAAAAGTAACATTCAATCAATCAGATATACCAACAGAAAAGACCATTATTTAATTATTGCTACTGTTTGAGTAAAACATATTAGATACAAATTCCTGTACAGAAATATCAACAGTATCCAAAACCACTTGGTCCATAAAATAACAGGCATCCATGACTAAGTTTGCCTTTATTATATCACTTAAATGCATGGTAGAAACTCTAGAATTAAGATAGAATCTTGTAAGAGAGAAGAAATGATATCAAATTATATTTAAAGAGAATTAAATTTTATCCATGTCATTCTAACAGTTATCTATAAATGTATATTTCCCAAACAATTACAAAAACACTCATGGTTGAAGTTTCCATGAATATAAAAAAAAACCTCTACGGAAAACTTGTTCAATTATTGTAAAATACTATTTGTAGGTCCATATATATCTATATATGCAAGAGTATAACGCAAGCCTGCTGCTATGGCTTACAGGATAAAATCCAGGCTGCTGGCACCCCCCAATTCAAAGTTGTACCCAATGGAGAAAACAGGCCCTAAAAATTCTGGAAGTTAATTATTTGGAACACAGTACACATGTTCTTAATGTTACAAACATGGAAAGGTTTAGAGGACAGATTACAAAATCGGAATGAATCCATAATGTACATTAAGTATATTAAGTATATTGGTAACATAAACCAATCCATAATTTATAACAATGATTTGATAGAGAAATGCATTCAGAAATAACTGCTGATGTCACAGACTAGATGCCCACTTCAAAGCCGTGACAACGGCGGTAAGGACTCCCCAGACTCCAGGGGCTGGTGCCTTGGTGAGAGCCATGTGAAATAAAAGAGGCTCCGGAGGTCAGAAAAAGAGGGAGAGGTAGACAACAAAGACTTCCTAGAAAGGGAAGGATACGAGCTGCGCTGCAAGGCCAGTACTGAGGCCTTAAGACAGTTTCTCTCCCTCCTTCTTCACCTCCCAAATTATCACCTGCCCTCATCTTCTCTACTTTACCGCCTGCTTAATGAGAAAGAGAAAATTTGTTTAAGGCAACTCTTTCTCTTCAAGGAATGAGGCTTCTTCTCTTCTCAAAAGAAGACTACATAACAAGCACACACTGACCACCCGCAGTGAGCATCCACCACACATCACAAGCTCACGCTGATCACCCGCAGTGAGCATCCACCACACGTCCGTCAGCCACAGCACATGCTGACCACCCACAGTGAGCATCCACCACACGTCAGCCACAGCACACGCTGACCACCCACAGTGAGCATCCACCACACGTCAGCCACAGCACACGCTGACCACCCGCAGTGAGCATCCACCACACGTCAGCCACAGCACACGCTGACCACCTGCAGTGAGCATCCACCACACGTCAGCCACAGCACACGCTGACCACCCACAGTGAGCATCCACCACATGTCAAGCTCAGGCTGATCACCCGCAGTGAGCATCCACCACATGTCACAAGCTCACGCTGACCACCCGCAGTGAGCATCCACCACATGTCACAAGCACACGCTGACCACCCACAGTGAGCATCCACCACACGTCAGCCACAGCACACGCTGACCACCCACAGTGAGCATCCACCACACGTCACAAGCACACGCTGACCACCAACAGTGATCATCTACCACACGTCAGGCACAGCACACGCTGACCACCCGCAGTGAGCATCCACCACACGTCAGGCACAGCACACGCTGACCACCCACAGTGAGCATCCACCATACGTCAGGCACAGCACATCAAGCTCCAATGACAAAATGGACAAATAAAACAGTCCTTGCATTTGAGAAGATTATGGCCTAGTCAGCAGCAGGAGAGAAATGAAAACAAGTATCTCCAGTAAAGCATTTCAGAAGACTAAGAATTTCCACCCCCATCGAAGGAAGGAGTCATGAGCAGTACATTCTATAGCCTGGGAGGAGGAGGGAGAGATTGGGTATCTGTGGAAAAACTTCATCAAGAAGAGACCTCAATCAGAGTCTTGAGAGAGAAAGATTTGCTAAGCAAAGGGCTATGGAGAGTGGATCCCAGGCAAAAGGAGTGCTGTGAGCAAGGACACAGAGCCCCCGCCACGACCTGATGTCACCTGACGGTGAGGGCTTGATACACATCAGAAGGGAAGGATGGAAGAGGAGGAGAAACAGACAAGAACAAGCACCGGCAAGAGTATGAGGGGAAGAATGCCAGGTGACGAAAGACAAGTAAAGCAGACGGGGACGAGAAAATGTACACCCTTATGTGCCTTATTTAGGGCTTAAGCCTGAAGGCCAGTCTGCTGCAAATATGAAGATGAAATCAATTTGGAGGTTCATGACAGCATTTTTAGCAAAACAAAAAATATTAGAAAATATCCAAATGCATAGCATGTAGTAAAGATGTTTCATTTGACTAATTCTGTTTCATTTATGAGTATATACATGCACACAATACACATACTTGTTGACAAGTAAAATCTATTTCTTATAAATACACACATGTACACATGTACAATAAACATAACTAATGCAGTGTAAAATCTACTTCTTACTATACGTCACAATCTAAAAACGTGCAAAGCCCCTGCTGCCATCAAAGGCACGTTTCTCCTCAGAGCTAATCGCTGCTCTTCCGACCTCCCCTGCGTCCGCACACAGGTCTCACGCACCATCGCCTTAGGCATGGAACTCCTGAATATATAAAAGCTGGGGATCTCTAGACGACGAATTATCAAGACTGCTTCTCTTATGGATCTTTTTAATCATATGGTTATTATGACACTACAATTTATTAAGACCTCGATCAGAAAGTGGAGGAAAAATTAAGATTAAAAGCAATCCCTGAGAATTTAACTCTCAAAAAAAGATATTTGTGAAAAGAATTTTAGTTTACAGAATTATCTACAAATCCATAAAATTTTCATGACTTCAAAATTTAAATTTTAAGAGTTTTTATTGGTTCTATGTGTGTACCTGATTAATACTAAGGCGGCACAGTTGACAGCACACCAAAATATTTAAAATATTAAAAAGTATAGACCTATAAATCAAGTTTCTTCCATGCTTGAACTGAATTATTTTGTTAACTGCGGAGACAACCAAATATACCTAGGAAATATACTTTTAATTTCATTTTGGCCCTTTGATTTACTCCACTTATAAAGTATGTTAAACAAAAATGAAAAAAGACTTTGAAGGAGTTTAGAGCACGTCATCCCAAAATATGCTCCTTTGGCAGGTTGACTATTTTGAGTTAAAGGCACCTGAGAAACAGCAGCTGCCAGAAGGGCCCTCCGCCCCTCCCTCCTTTGTGTATCGGAAAGCAGGAGATGGAAGTCACATGTGAAAGGTGCCCTCCTGTACCGGAAGGAAGGAAGGAAGACTATCTCATCACCGAGATGGGGAGTGGAGGCTGAGGAATCCACACACCAACCTCGTTAAACCAACCCCTCTCTTCCTGCTCATTTCCCCACTGCCCCTAGCCTGAACCCCTTTGTTTTACCAATTCTTCACAAATGTAGTGTTTCTTTGTCTAAAAATATAAAAGATTTCTGCTTTGGTCACTTCTTCGGGTCTTCACTCTCTTGTGAAGGCTCCCATGTACAACTAAAAATTTAATAAAACTTGTATGCTTTTCTACTGTAATCTGTCTTATGTCAGTTTGTTTCTTAGGCCCAGCTGGAGACCCAAAAGGGTAAGGTAACATTTTTCCTCCCCTACAACTTCAAATACATAAAAATAATTAAGCTTACTTTTTTTAATTCATTTTTTAACATGTACTGCATTGCAAGTACAAATAGGTACTTGTTAATAAGGCACTTTGTTAATAAGGTACTTTGCCTTTTCTTTCCTGAGGGTATCTTTAATTGGCCTCCTCTAACACGGTACATTATATATTATGCATTTAGGTTCCTGGGTTGTTTACAGTAACAGAATAGCCTTCTCTGTGAAAAGGCCTCCTGAGAGATCCACCTTGTTTTTCTAAGGTTCCCAGAAGGATGGCAGTCACATGGCATGAGTTAACCATGTATCAGCAGAATATAAATTATTCATGAACACTAGGAGAGTCTAAAGGAAACAGAAATGACACCAACAAATTTAATTTAGTCAGAAAATCTGTTTAACAGGAATATTTATTCAATTGAAACTTGCGAAGCTGTCCCACAAAAACGGACCCTACAGTTCCCATGAAGACAAAGAAACTCCAGGTGACTTTTTCCCCAAACTCCCATTTTGTAATACTGTCTCGTCTATGCCTAAGCATAAAAGGAAACAGATACCACATGTACAGAATTAAAATATGCTTTTATGTTTTAAAAACCATCATTATAACAAAAATAATAACAGACGGGTTATGCTTAAAACTTACGTATCTTTACTTAATAGAGAATATTTCCAATATATACTCTAATCCTATGCTAATAAATTTAAGTAAATAAAAAGCTTAAAAAAATTATCTAGAAGCTAAAGCAAAATTTGATAGCATAATCCCATCCACTCCTCATATTCTTACTTTGTAGCATGTTGAGTACATTACAGGTATCCTAGTAACTTTACTAATATCCTATAAGGAATAAAAATGTTGTTATTGTTTGTATTTTACCATATAGCTTTTCCTCTTAAGAATGTAATACTGAAAGGCTCACTAAATTTCTGCTTGATTTTATCATAGGACACCATTTTTTCCCTAGGGTATGTACTTCTGATTTAATCAAACAATAACCCAGTAGAAAACTAAGATTCACTTACTAGAAAATGGCTTTCCCTTATACTGTGCCAGGAATATCTACTTTATTATGAAGGAAGACATCGATAGAAAAAAAAATCAAATTTTGAAAAATTTCTGAGAAACTCACCTTGCCGTTTTGGTTCAAGGGTTCAATTGTTAAGCTGTCAGGGCCAATATCCACAATATTGCCCATCTGAAATCCATCTGTAGGGTGTGGAGCCCAAACGGGCTTTCCATCCTCCATTTTTGAAAGGAGTTATCCACTATCTCCTGTTCCAAAGGAACAAATAAAGCAACATGAATAACTCTGGAAATAAGAAACAACTTTTTTAAAAAGTTAACATGTAAATCACAACTCACATCTACCCACCACAGGTATTCTCCACCCCACCCCCATCTCACTGCACCCTGCCACCTTTATCCACCCTTAGACAAGGACCAAGCAGAGGTGCTCCACCCTCAGCTAACACTTGCTCTGCCACTGCCAACCTTCAGTTGTAAAAACAGTCAAGAAGCACAGTTTGAGCAGTAGAAACAGAAACGCTCACAGTTTGTACGTGTTGTCCCAGTGTAATTTATAACAGCACTCCCTTTTACTACCTAAAGTATTTGGTTTGCACAATAAATTAAACAGACAACCTAGGAGAATAGATGTTACTGTGTGGACCTGGCTAAGAGTTGAACAGTAAGTCATTTTAGACCTGAGGGGATAAAAGTGAGAAATGTGAGAGATTACTTCCTCTGGGAAAAGTTCCCTGACAATCTGAGACCACAGGGATGCCTCACTCACGTGCTCCCGATACTCATTCTCACAAAACCACTTAGCATACTGTTTTTGTTGTTTTCTTACTTTTTTTACTGAGGTAAAACTCATGTATGGTGAAATGTACAAATGCTAAGTAGACAAGCTGATGAGGTTCAACAAACGGATATACCCATTTAACTAACACCCCAATCAATATATAGAACATTTCCATCATCCAGAAAGTTCCCTCATGCCTCCTCTGGTCAATCCCTATCCCCCACAGGCATCTACTGTTCTGGTTTCTATCATGATAGATTAGTTTCTGCCTGTAGTTTAACTTTATATAAATGAAATCACAGTATGTATGTTTTTGTGTCTGGCTTCTTTCATTCAACAAAACTTTTTTGATATTCAAGTTGCTGTGTATACGAGCACACTGAATGACTATTCCACAATTGTTTACCTGTAAGTCCTGTTGATGGACATTTGGATTCTTTCCGGGTTTTGCCTACTGTGAATTCTAATCTAATTTTTCAAGTGTTCCTATAAAGCTTCTTCCATGCTTGGCATTCTCAGATTTAACACTTACAATTCTGTCTATGGAGAATATCTCAAAGGGTCCACGACATGTAAAACATTCAGTTCTAACGAAGGTGTATGCTATGAGACCATGGTAACAGTGAACCAGCTGGTGAGTGACCCCAGATGTTCTAGTTTCAGCATCTCAGTGAGAACTTATTTTTTACTACATATGTGCACTTAAAGAGGAGTTGACACATGCGCCATAACTCATCTCTTGTGTGACATTCTCAGGTCCGGGGTTCCCCATGTGCACGCTCTCAGATCTAGTCTCTCATGAAAGTCAAGGATGTTTAATATACAGTTCAATCAAGTTTAGCATTCTTTCAATCAAAAGCCCAGTACTGGCATGTTTGCAATGACTTGTTGGTTAATGTCTTCCGTGCACTGGCTACGCAGTGGGATTTGCTTTTCCCATCGAGCAAATGCTATTCGGTTTGAGTGTTATTCTAAGTTAAGAAATTAAATAAGGATTCTCCACAGAAGTCAATCATACTGCTTCAGACTTACATTACCACACCTACATCTACACATTTTGCCTAGATAATCATATCTATTCTCGTGGCTGTAAATACCATCTGTATGTGAGGGATGCCTAAATTATTTCTCCAGGCCAGAACCCCGCTGAGTTCCCAGATGTTTACTCGCCTCCTGGACAACGCCTCATGGATATATCTAGTAGATGTAACACTGTTGTTGTTATATTCTGACTCTGTTCCACCAGCCCAGCCTGCTCTTCCTCCAGCCCAGCCTGCTCTTCCTCAGATCAGTAAAGGCACCAACAACATCCAGTTCAAATCAAACCTAGAGTCATCCTCAATTCCTCCCGCTCCTTCCAAATCTCTGTCACCTCCCTGACGCTGTCAGCTTGACCTCTGAGAGGTAGCCCAAGTTCTCCACTTCTCTGCATCTCCTCTGCCACCCTAGGGCAAAACCAACACGGCCTTTTACCAGGACTTCTGTAATTAACCTAGCTGCCTACTCCTGCTCTTGCCACTCTGCACAGATCACCAGAAATTCTACTGAAAAGCAAATTTGCTCATGTCATCCCCGTTTCATCAAGGCATGGACTAGTCCTCTCTGTGTCCCCAAGGCCCAGCACAGAGCAGGCAACTCAGCGTTCACCGAGTGAATGAATGAAGTGCTCATGCAGTTTGGGAAGAGTAAAAGGAGACGGCAGACTAGAAAGAGTTGAAAGATCTTCAAACCTAGGCTTGAAACTAAGCTCCACCACTGTGTGACTAGCACTTAAGCAAGTTTCTTAACCTCTCTGATCATTACCTTTATCCTTACTCATAAATGATATTACTTATCTTACAGAATCGCTATGAGAATTAAATGACATAAAACTGAGATTAACATTCTAATGGTACCCAACAGACGCCAGGAACCCCTCTTCTCCTAACATTCCCCATATCCCTTGTTTGAAGCCACCAGTAAATTTCAAGAAAATGGTCTTGTGATAGTTCTAAATACAAAGAGCGATTACAGAATAGTCAGGAGGGATCACTTAGGAATAACTAAGTACCCGGGGGGAAAAAACAGCAAAGCAAAACCCCCAAAGTCAAAAATGGAATGGCAAATTCCCTTGAACTATTCAAACTGCTTTTCCATTTTGAACCCTTTGCTGCAGCTTCCCAGTTAAGATAACAGATCTAAAGGCACATATCTAATGTTGCTCCTTCACCAAACCTTTAAACCCACAATAAAGAGATTCTTTAAAAAGACATCAGTTCACATGGATGAGAAGAACCAAAGAGGAGACAATAGCAAAACATTTGGAAGCTGGAAAGCAAATGGTTGAGAAGCAATTGATTAGCAACCCCGAGAGAGCTAAATCCCAAGTCAGGAACAGGGAAAGATAAAAAACAACCCAGGCCAGCTCTGTGGCCCAGCGGTTAAGTTTGCGCACTCGGCTTTGGCGGCCCAGGGTTTCCTGGTTCAGATCCTGAATGCAGACATGGCACCACTCGTCAGGCCATGCTGAGGCGGCGTCCCACATGCTATAACTAGAAGGACCTGCAACTAAAATACAAAAACTATGCACTGGCGGGGTTTGGGGAGAAAAAAAGCAGGGGGGGAAAAAAAGATTGGCAACAGTTGTTAGCTCGGGTGCCAACCTAAAAAAAAAGCAAAAAACCCAAATTATACCACTGAATCTCAAAAGACACTTCTAAAGCCAAGAGTTAAGAGAGGGGGGTCTAAAATTAAAAAAATTAGGTGAAATTAGGTTGTTTGAAAAAGAGATTTCCTAACACCAACCACACACAGACGCCTTACTGCTGGAAATGCCTCCTCCCCACTCCCACCTCCACCCCCAGGAGAAGCCTAGAGGTTACTCAACGGAGAAGACGGAGGGTCTCTGCAACGAGAAAGGCCGGGAACAGTTAAGGGTGCGCACACAAAAATTACCACATGCTGACAAAAACTCTCTCCTTTTCTTAGCTCTCTTTTTGACTAGGCCTCAACTAGGCCTTCCATGGACATCCTGTCCTTATTGGCCTGCATGGGCCAGTTCTCGCAAGAATCCTGCTAAGCTGGTTTTGAGAAATTCCCCCACCCCTGAAATCTGATCGAGTTCTTCACCCGCTGCCTTTGATGTATGAATCCTTGACCTGCCTTCAACAAGAATCCCCAACCCTTGCTGGTTCCTCCCAGTAATAACTGTGCATCCACCAAGTCCCTCCCTCTGCTCGTGGGCTATTAAGTCCGCAGCTGTCTTTTCTGTATTTGAAGTTGAGCCTGGTCTCTCTGCCCTGTTGTAAAATCCCTTGCTATAGATTGAATGTGTGTGTCTGCTATGGACCAAATTTTGTCCCTCTAGAAAGTCATATGTTGAAGCCATAACCCTCAGTTCTGACTGTATTTGGAGATAGAGCTTTAAGGAATTAATTAAGGTTAAATGAGTTCATAAGGGTGGAGTTCTAATCCAGAAGGACTGGTAGCCTTCTAAAAAGAGGAAGAGACAAATATCTATGCCGCCCCCCGCCCCCACCACCACCACCACACACACACTGAGGAAAGGCCATGTGAGCGCACAGCAAGGCAGCGGCCATGTGAAAGTCAGAGAGCCCTCACCAGAACCCAACCAGGCTGCCACCCTGATCTCGGACTTCCAGCCTCCAGAATGGTGAGAAATAAGTTTCTGTTGTATGGTATTTTGTTACAGCAGCCCAAGCAGACTAATACACCCTGATTGCAACGGTCCCGAATAAAGTCTTCCTCGCCGTTTTAACATGTGTCAGAATAATTTCCCTTTAACGACATTATAGCAGAAATGAAATCTTCACTTGAAAGCATAGAAGATAAAGTTGAGGCAATTCTTCAGAAAGCCAAGAAAAAAGAAAAATAGAAAGGAAGAAGAAGAAAAAGTAAAAGAAAAACAAGACATGCAAATCAAACAAGTAAAAAGATTCAGCGCCAGGGGCCGGCCAGGGGCCGAGCGGTTAAGTTCGCACACTCCGCGTTGGCGGCCCAAGGTTTCGCCGGTTCGGATCCTGGGTGCTGACACGGCACCACTCATCAGGCCACGCTGAGGTGGCGTCCCACATGCCACAACTAGAAGGACCTACAACTAGAATATACAACTATGTACTGGGGGGCTTTGGAGAGACGAAGGAAAAAAATGAAGATTGGCAACAGATGTTAGCTCAAAGCCAATCATTAAAAAAAATTAAAAACTAAAAGAAAAGATTTAGCACCAAAATACCAGGAAAAACAGACATCTCGACTCCCCCAAAAAATAGAGGGGAGAAAGCTTTGAAATATCCAAAGAAAATTTACCAGAACCGAAAGGCATGATTTTTTAGAGACTAGCAAAAATGACCATTTAGTCCTCAACACAGTAACTGGGGAAAAAGGGCACACACACAAAAAGACACCATGTCAAATTTCAGAACATCAGAGATAAAGAGAAGATCTACACATTTACAGAGAAATGAGAGAAAACAGGAGGAAAAAGAACACAGGTCACATCCCAAGGATCATGAGTCACAATTGCCTCAGCAACCCTGAAAGCAGGAAGTCAATAAAGCAATGCCTTTAACATTCTCAAGGAAAAGGACTTCCACCCTGCAACTCCATAGTTAGCACACCACCAGTCCACACCAGAGCAGGATGACTCAAGAGACGGCCACAGCGAGCGCTGTCATTAAAGATGGCCACTGCCCTCGGCCCAGGTGAATCCGCCCAGGTGCTCACCGAACTTGTCTTATTCTAATTCTGTGCTGAGGCCGTACTTGTGCCCAGAGAAGCCTGGAGACTCACTCTCTCCTCTATGAAATTAAAGATTATTTTCTATCAAGTGCAAGATTTTCACTAGAATACACCTCTTTTGTAATAAGGTTTCAATTAATTGTTTTTGGAATCCTAACTATTTTTAAGATAAATTAGCCTTCATTAATGAAGTCTGATTTATTCATCCGACAAGACAGATTCTTTTAGACATGTTACTATTTGTTCCCAGAAAATCAATCATTCAGAAAACTTACACAATTAACATTCATACTTACTAAGCATGTTTGCATACCAAGAGTACTTAAGAAGACACTGCAAAGGGAATTAAAAAAAGACATTCTCAATTCCTAGTGCTACTATCTAGAAATCTTACACATACTGCAGGAGTTCAAAGGGAAAAACCTGAGAATCACTGGAAATTCTTGAAATTCCATATGTTATTCAAGAAGAGAGGGAATGCTCTACAATACCTCATCATCGACTAAAAATTATCTCATTTTTAGTAATTTATAACTGCTATTTTTAAAGTAAACACTATAGTAATCCACAAAAATAATCTACAGAAGCTCTAAGGAATCTACAGAAGGCAATCTGTAGCCTTTCAGAGGTCCTATGCTGCCTTTTCCTTTATTCTTTGTTGGAAGGCAGAAGCACACAAGCAGGCTCCCTGGGAGGCTGACGCACTGGAGGCTAGCGTGACACATCCAGATACATCCACCTTCCTTCTGCTCTGCAACTCCAGTGCTGACCCCATGATGATGATGTGCCACGAGCGGAATGGGGAGATCCACACCACAAAATAGGAGCCGCCACCTGCTACATCACCATTTCAACGATTACACTTTAAAAACTATAGTTGTGATGTATAACTGCCTTATATTTTATTGGCTAAGGTATTAGAAATTGAACACTAGTTAAGGGTAATTTAGATTTAGGCTGAAAGAGCTGGAATAAGACACCAAAAAGCAGCACTAAATTGAGTAAGCAGAACCCTTACAAGCCTGCCCCCCACAATCATGCACTCTGCTAACTATTATTTACTGAGCCACCTATTACGTACCACCTACTGCTAGGTGCTGAGGACATAATCGTGAGCAAAAAGAGACATGATCTGGCCTCATGGAGCTTTCTAAACGGAAAACAATCACCTGGAATAAGTAGTAAAAAAATTGGCAAAAATCCCTGCCCTCCGGGATCTTAAATTCTAGCCGGGGGTAGGAGCAGAGACTATCGAATTTACCTTTTAAAAAGACTGCTCTTTCATCTGGCCCGGCCCTGGCCCAGCTGATCCAAAGAACTGGACGTGCACCTTTGGCACACAAGCGTTAAACTGGCAACTCCTCTCATCTGTATCAGTGTCTCCTGAGGCTATTAGCTTCCCTGGTGGCAGATGCTGTGAGAGAACAGGGTACCAGGTTAACAGTGAGCCAGGGCTAATGCGTTTTGTGTTTACCCTACACAATCATTCACTGAGGATTTCAGTTCCAAAAGAACTTATTTGTACACCAAAATTCTCAAAAACATTTCAACAGGTTCCCTTTAGTCACTAAATTACCTTTGTGAAGGCCTTCCTAGAAAACACCTCCAAGTTAATCTTGTTCAGCTAGTTGGACAAAGTATGGGAATTAATTAATTGCTATAATATTGTATTATGCATTCATTAAACATTAGTATTGAAATTTATTGTGACTAGCTTGGTTTTATCAGCAATAAGCATTTTTAAGAACAGGGAGAAAATACCTACCAAGAGGTCCAAACTCACAACAAAGAAATAAAATAAGAAAACATCTCAAGATAACAAGATCTAACAACTGACCACCTCAATTTAATTAAGAAGTAATTTTGATATCCACTCATTGATTTTTTCACTGAATATTTACTGAGCACCTACTAGGTACCAGTCACTGCTTTAGGCTTAGACACTGATAAGAAAATAGAGCTCTACGATTTTCCAGTCTAAGACACCAAAAAAGAGAAACGTATAGGCCAGCCATGGCTCGCCTTCTGATTTTATCAGCAGTAGGTCCAGTCGACCATAGCCATGGTCTGATGATTGACCATTTTACAAACATTATACAGTACTTCCAAATGTAACCTCAGAAAGCCCGCTGTACCTTCAAAGTCTTAAAGCAGGTCCGTTACTCTTAGAACAGCCTCCGAACACCACAGCTAACTCCAGCTTCACTAACAGCTAAGGTTAACTCGCCAACAAAAAAGAGGTAAACAACAGGAGCAAATACTTTATTACTAAGTTTCTTATGTGGTTATTATATGGTTAAAAATATAAGATGATGTGGAAACATACTACTAGACAAATTACTACAAATATATACAATCTGAATTGTGAGGAGTGTCATTTTCTTACACATTTTCAGAGAAGAAATCATAAACCATATTTCAGAGATAAACTCCAGCATAAATTACTATCACAAAACAGATCTGAATTTAGACATACTTCAAATAATATATGTAGACAATCTATACTAAGATAAGCTGGCCAAAATGTAGAGCATTCTAGAGAAAGCCCCATTTTACTTATTTAGGATATTGCTTCTTCAGTCCAGGGACTTTGTTTGATTCACAGCTATGAATGTAGGAGCCTGGAATAGTGCTCGGCACAAAATAGGTATTTGTTAAATTGACAAATTAATTTTATAGTCTTGCCAATGATAAAACAGCTAGTGTTACTGCAATGAGATAAGAAACCAAAAGCAAAGAAACTTGACACCGCAGTCAGCCTACTCCAGCTCCATGACAGCAAATACAAACCTTCCCTCGGGCTTTCTGAAATACTGCAAACAGACAAAGAACATCCACTTGGACCTGAGGCCCTTGAGATGGGAACCTCAGAGTTTTGCAGCAGCTCCCAGGTCCTGGCTCCTCTTGATTTTATTAGGGAAAACACCTCACGGTGTGTGTTTCTAAATGGTAGTGTTGATTCATTCACATTTGTTCAGCCTCGTACCAATTTTGAATTTTCTTTCGCTCGGGTAAGGGCTGACGTTCTGTGTCTCAATATAAAGCAAACAAGAATCCAAGAAAAAAAACATCCACTGAATATTCATTGTTAGTGAGGCATTCCCACTTCCCAGGAGAACTTTCCAAAAGCTCATTGCTTATCAAGATGGATCTCTGACAGAAAGTTCTCAATAACTAGAAAGACTTCCAGGAAGCAGTTTTTCAACAGTGTGTAAGTTTTGTTTTTAACTTTTAATTAAAGTCATAGAGTAAATATTGTACTTGATTCCTCCAGACACTTGAGTTTAAAAAAAAAAGCAAGTGTAATAGAATCAACAAATCTTTTTCACTACCAAATGTCCTAAGAGTCAGCCATATGTTGTTTAGTAATATTCTCTACCCTCTGTGGGTAACAGTAATTTCACTGGCTTTATCTAGTGTCCTAGTCCCTCTCTACCTACAAACACCTGTTCTTCCTTGGCCTGGCTGTTCCACGTAAAGAAGGGACAAAGAAATACTCTTAGACGGGAGCATCAAGACAGGGTTAGTTTGACTGCCTGACTGAAGTCGACCCAGGGTGACCTAGGCTTCAGAGAGAGCAATCTGGGCTGATCTTGAAAGTCCAAGGATTTCAACAAACAGAGAATTAGGGCAGGGTAGTCTAGACAAATGAAACATCAAAAGCAGAAATTCAAGAATGTGAAACTGAAACTGGAGGGTGTACTGAGAAGGAGGAGAAGAAAACAGCAGCTCAGTGGAAGACAAAGCTGGAAAGGCAGATCCACGCCAAAGTGCAAAGGGCCTTAACTCTAATCATTCTACAGGTAATGGAGAGCCATCTATGTTCTGGCAGAAGAGACTATACGAAGGAATCCAGTATGATGAGGAAAAGAAACACATCAAAATTAGGGCTGCATCAGAGAGAAACAATGGGATAGATACCAGACAGCAGCAAATAATTAGTGAATGCATGAATGAACAAACAAACGAGCTGAAAACACCTATAACTAGTTGAATGGGTGTTTCAAACAAAATTAAAAGAAAAATTAACACTATATGAGAAATGTAATCCCTTATGTATAAAGATTGTCAACTAGTTATTAATTTTATGACTTTGTCTCATAAATCCACTATATAGCAAATCAATATGGCCATCACCTTTGTTCAGTAACTACATTTTTCTGATTGTTACAATCTGTTGGACTGTAAATATCACTCAAATCAGATATATTCATTGCTTGCCATCCAATTTAGCATTTTACACAAACTTGTGGGATAAATAAAATTAGGGAAGTAGAGCAACATAACAGATTCTCAAAACATGGATAAAAACCAAGTTTTACCAAACGGTTGTCAAACTTTTAGGTGAGAGTTAGATTCTTTTAAAGTAGATTTCAGTAAAAGGTGGATTTATAAGTAGCCAAACAAATCAAACACTACAATGGGGATTTCTCTGACTAGAAAAATCTGCCTGGACTTTTGATTTTTCAGAGGCAGACTTGAGACATACACTATTTATGTGTTATTATGCTCCTTCATAAAAAGTGTTTTATGAAACCACAATGCACTTCTTCAAGGCACTTTAAAAAGTTAATCAGTTAACGTTTCATAAACAAAAATAATTACTGTAAAATATAAGACAGTGATTGCATGATCCAAAGCTTCATACATCTTCCCAGCTCATAAAACATGACAGCGTCTCAAAGGAATGCTATTTATAGGGTGGCTTAAAGGGCTTCCGTTTCCCTAAACGGAGTTAAAAGTCAGCAAATGGCCTGTTTAGCTCCCAGCAGATCTCCCAGCAAAAGCTCTCGCTCATGCACTCGGCTCCCGCACTCCGGGCGTTCTGCCCCCTCTCCACCAGCAAGCCGGCGCTGGACGTTTCCTTCAAAGCGGCTGCCTTCCACCTACGCCAACATCCAGACTTGAGTCTTTACAGTATCAACTTTATAAAGTCCCTCGTTACTAAGGTCAACTGAGTCCAAAAACTTTAAGACAGAATAAAGTACTCAGTTACTATTTTTATAATCTCATTCATTTTCTGGACTTAATTACACAGCAATTAATTATTCAACAATTAAAATTCAACTCAGCTACATAATGTCTCAATTCACAAGACTCCCCAGCCTAGAACAGCATCCAACAGAACTACCGAGTGCCCCACGAAGAATTTCTTCAACTCATGGTTGAGCCTGTTTTTCTCCTTTAGTTTAGTTGTTCACATGAAACTTGTATTCATCACCATCTTCTCACAAGTCCCATTCAATACTGACGACGCTTCATGAAGACATACATTTATAGGAAATTCCTTATTAAAGAGATAAAAAAGCAGGATTTCTTTTTCAAGCCAACTACATTATTAAAAAAGGCTTATGTGACCAATGCCAGGCCCCTGCCCTCTGTCTCCCGCCACCCCACGGCTGCTCCCCAGGCCTTCCCTTTACTGCTCTCTCCCAGGGATATACTGGAGTCCTCGCATGTCCAAAAGCTCTTTATTCTACCTTCATACTTAAACAGTGGACTGAAAACACACACACACACAATTGAATTCCAGGTTGAAAGTCATTTTTCTTCAAGATTTTAGAAGTATGACAGTACTTTTAGCATCCAAAACTGCCGTATCTTTGGGGTCCCTGATCATGTGACACTCCTCTCTGCCTCTCCCCTACTCTGCAAACTTAAAGGCCCTTTCCGTGATGGGCACTCTAAGCCTCCATGCTGACATGACTAGGTGGGCAACGCTTGAACCATGTGGGGGACACTGTGAGAACATTGAGTCTACAGGCACAGGTCCTACAGAGCCGAGGAAGGCTCTGCTCTTATTTCTGTTTTTTCTTTCAAAATGTCTCCAGTTTTCTGTTCTTTCTGGAAGTTGTATAACTTGATGTTGCATCTCCATGAAATTGCCACTCTCATTTTATGCTCTTTTCTATTATCATTTCTTTCTCTCTTTATTCCATCTTCTTGGAAATGTCCCCACTTGAGTTTCTAATTCTTCTGTTGAAATTTTTATTTTTACAGTCATGTTTTTTATTTCCCTCCACTGTCTTTGTTACCTTCTTGTTGCTTCTTTCTTATTGCTTCTGTTTTCCTCTTTCATGGAAAGGCTTTCCTCAATATATCTCGTTTTCTATTCACATTTAGAAGGCACTAAAAAGCTCACTAGAAACTCTAAGAAGGTTGAGATTATCACCCAGCAGACATGATTCTAAAGTAACCGGGCAGTAATCAACTGTCGTGTGGGACGTTCCATGGTTAGCACCTGCTCGTGTTCCCCTGGTAAAGTCCAGTTTTCCAAAGAGCAAGGCCTCTGGTCTCTGGCAAGACAGTCAAGGACCTGGAGGACTGAGACCCCTCCACATCCAGCATCTCAAACGACCCAGTGGCCCACCCTGAGTCTTCACCCTCACCTTCTGTACTACAACCTCCAACCTAAGCCTTTCAGGGCTGCTTCAGTTTGCCCTGATCCCGTCTTGCTGGTTTTCCCTGCTGCAAGGACTTAGATTATAGAGCCCTCCACTTAAGTCAGATAATATTCCTCCACCCAATGAAAAATCACAATAGAGGAAAAATATAAGTACCCAAAACTGGCAGAACCACATTACAATTGCTCATCATTCTTCAACTGTTGTACCTACCACATGGTAGCAATCCCACAAAAGGCCTACAACTTTAGTAGTTTTGCTTTATTTCAATATTCTCAAATGCTACATTCTAAATGAAGTCAACAGCTGTGTAAAAACAGATGTAGAAATATGCAAGAAACTACAAAGCACCTCCACCACTCCTTAAGTTTGAGAGAAAATACTGCTATTTTTTGGCATAATGACAAAAATACATGCTTGGCATCTTAATTTCTGTGGCACAAATTCTTTTTTAACTATGTAGAAAATAATTATATAGTCCAATATATCTTCTAAAGAAAAATCTAATAGCTTCTTTTGTTAACAAGATTCCTGATAACCCATCTCATCATCCAGGATATCTCATTAATATCAATGAAGCAAAGTCATTTAAAATGTGCCGGATTGAATCAAGCCAAGAAATTAATCCATCTTAACCCCAAATTTAAAAACTTAAAACCAAACATCCATAGTGACTGATACACCAACTCTTCAGCAGAATATCAGAATTTGACTGTTTTTACAATATGAACAATCAGTGACCCATGTTACTGTGTTCATTTCCAAATACAAAACCAAAGGCAGAGAAAAGGTGAGGGACCAGCATAGCCACAAAACAGCCAGCGCACGAGGACAAGGCTCCCCTTTGTCCAGCCATTTGCTTTCAGTTAAACTGTGCCAACTCTTTCACTTTCTTTCAAAAATCAGTTTGCATCAGAGCCCACTGGTAGAAATATTTTGCCACAGGAAAATTCTGCACTTTAATATATATTACTTAACATCCAATTTTTTGTACCAAAAGAAAAGGATTCAAGTATGCATTCCAACATATATTGTTGAAAGCCATGTAGAAATAGTTAGCAGTTAGTGTGGTTCAAACGAAATCTTTTAAAATGTTCAGCCCAAATAGTTCTGCTTCACAAGTATTCAAACAGATCCTTAGAAAAAGTCAGAGTGGAAATAATTTTTTTTTCATTCTTAAATCAGTGAAAAATCAAAGTCTCCTTGATGAAGCACTTTCTACTGATGGGATACACTCAAGAGGAAAGGACTTCAGCAGCATCTTCTTTAACACAGTCCTCATTTTTTTCTTACCACTTAGTCTACAGCACATCTTAGATTTCAAGCATATACTACTGTGATTTTAATAATTTTCTGATAATCAGGTTTCACAGCAATTACAATTTTATCTTAGCATTAACAGGATCATAACCATTATACATATTAAGTTCATTAATTCTTTAAAACATGAAATCTGACCTAGAAAATCCACAACTGAGCAACAGACCAAAATAAGAAATTCAACAGGACTCCAAATTTTTCTAACTGCATCAATTATTTTTTACAATAAAAAAATCTAGCTATTATGCTACTGTAGGGGAAAAATAAAGCTAGTAATTTAAAATGTCATGACAGCATTTTAAAGGTAAATAACTAAATTATAGTATGATGTAACTCAGCATTTGAGGAGTCAACAACCACAGGTTTGATTATTCAATAAGAGCTACTCTGGGCCAGCCCCAGTGCCATCGTGGTTAAGTTCACATGCTCTACTATGGCAGCCCAGGATTCGCTGGTTCAGATCCTAGGCATGGACCTAACACTGCTCATCAAGCCAGGCTGTGGCAGTATCCCACATAAAAGAACTAAGAGAACCTATAACTAGGATATACAACTATGTACTGGGGCTTTGGGAAGAGAAGAAAAAGAGGAAAGTTGGCAACAGATGTTAGCACAGGGCCAATCTTCCTCACCAAGAAAAAAAAAAAGGCGCTACTCTGAAAAGCCATGACATATATGCAGCAATTTATAAGGAGGCAATACCTACCTAAAACTGTTATTGTGAGGATTAAATGAAATACCATATATCTCAACAATTCTAACACACAATTTGTTTTGTTTTGTTTTTGAGGAAAATTAGCCCTCAGCTAACATCTGCCGCCAATCCCTCTTTTTGCTGAGGAAGACTGGCCCTGAGCTAACAGCCGTGCCCATCTTCCCCTACTTTATATGTGGGACACCTGCCACAGCATGGCTTGACAAGCAGTGTGTAGGTCTGCACCCAGGATCTGAACTGGTGAATCCAGGGCTGCCGAAGTGGAACATGAGAACATAACCACTGCACCACCGGGCCGGCCCCCTAATACACACTTTGTGCATGTGCTAAGATGTTTAAAACTAAGATGCATTTAGCAACTTAATTAAATGTGTCATTACTTAATTGGCAATGTTCTTTTCCTTTTTCAGCAGTACATAAAATACATATGCACCTTTGAATTGATGGTTATTAGAATAGAATTGGATTCAATGAAACCTGGTAAAGGCTGAAGAGCCTAGCACAAATTTGAAAGTCATGCTATACTTTGAGATTCGTGACCTGAAACTAGTCATCTAGATAGCAAGTCAGTCTACAGACCTCTCAGCATCTTCCCTCAGTTCATCAGTCGTACGTCCTTTTAACACACAGCGTAACTCTCATTACTGTTTTAATTAAAAGTGCACACTGCATATGAAGGAGTATCATATTGCCTTTATTTTATTTCATTTGTTTCACAGCACGGCAAATGCTTATTTCTTTAGGTAACCACTTCCTCTCACCCCCTTTTTCCAGGCCCACACTCTCCAGCCGCTCTCAGTGACCGCAAGTCCCCCAGTACTCCAGGCTGGGCCCATCTCCACACCTTTGCTCCAACGGCTTCCTGAGAAAATCATACCAGAGCTGAGATTCTCCAAGACTTCTGCCACAGCCCCGTCTCTTTCCACCACTCTTTCTCATCTTTGTTCCCACTTTATCCCACACATACTCTTCCAACAGAGCATGAGAAACGTTATTCCTAGTATTTACTTATGTTCTTCCCAGTAAACTGAAGCCCCCCGGGGCTGGAGCTGACTCCCACATCACCCTCGAGGCAAGGACGCAATAACCCTTCCAGAAATGCTGCAGATGGGGGCGGGTTAGGATGCACCACAGACAACCTGCAGAACCACTGCATCCGAGATGCTCCAGAAATATTCAGACAAGCAGAGAAACAAATTTTTAGCCCTACATCTTTATACCATAAAATATGAATATAGTTCAACTTTTCTTACGTATTTCATTTGCTCAATATTTTCTCAAAACGAAATGGTCAAGGAATTAATATGACACATATCTTACACAGCCCTCATGCAAAGAATTCCACAATTCATCCTGAGGGTAGAGTAACCTCAATAATAAAATTCATAAATACAGACACAAAAATCCTAAACAAAATATTAGCAAACCAAATCCAGTAATAAATAAGAAGTACAATATATCATAATTTACTTGGTTTATTCTAAGAATGCAATTTTGTTTTAACATTCAAAAAAATCAATGAAAAGATACTCAAAATTATCATGGATGGCAAAGAAGCACAGAAAAATATGTTAGACATAATCATTAGAGAAATGCACATCAAAACCACAATAAGATACCACTACACATCTACTAGAAAGGCTAAAACTGACCATACCAAACGTTAGCAAGGATGCAGAACAACTGGCACTCCCATGCATTGCTTACCATACTACCAGAAATCCTACTCCTAGTATTTACCTAACAGAAATATCCACACAAAGACCTATATTCAAATGTTTATAGCAGCTGTTTTCCTAACTGCCCCAAAGTGGAAACAATTCTACTATCCAGCAGCAGATGAACAGACAAAACAAATATCCATGCAATGAAAAACAACTCAGCAATAAAGAGGACTGAACTACTGAGAGCCACAAAATGGCTAAATCTCAAAAGCATTATGCTAAACGAAAGACCTAAGACAGCAGGAATCTATAGTGTCAGATTCCATACTGATCTAAAGTAGCAGAAATCAGAGCAGGGGTGGTCAGGAGCTGAGAAGGGGGAACCAAATTGACTACAAAGAGGAACAAGGGAACTTTTTGGGAAAATGCAACTATTCTAAATTTCGAACTGAACTCCTAAAAAACTGAATTTTATTATATGTAAATTATGCCTCCATAAACCTGGCTTTAAAAAAAAATCAATCATTAGAGTTCACAACATTAACAGTACAAATGTTTGATAAAATTCAATAGCCAATTGTGATTTTTAAGAAAAGACCCTCAGAAAACTAGGAAGAAAAGGTAAATTCCTTAATCTGATCTAAATGTCTACAGAAAGAAGAAAAATCATACTTATTGATAAACTACAGAAAATTTCTTCTTTAAAAACAGAAACTAGGTGGGGATGTCCTGGTAGCATAATGGTTAAGTTCACGCACTCTACTTCAGCAGCCCAGGGTTTCGCTGGTTTGGATCGTGGACGCTGACATGGCACCACTCATCAGGCCACGCTGAGGCAGCGTCCCACACAGCACAGCCAGAAGGACCTACAACTAGAATATACAACTATGGACTGGGGAGCTATGGGGAGAAGAAGGAAAAAAGAGAAGATTGGCAGCAGATGTTAGCTCAGGGCCAATCTCTGAAAAAGAAAAGAAGAAAACTAGGCAAGGCCGCCAGCCATACTTCTATTCAATATTTTAGGGGAGGCCTCAGTCAGTGCAGTGAGGCAAGAAAAAGAAGCAAAAATATAAGGATTAGAAAGGAACAAAACTGTCTTATTTGCAGATGTGATTGTACACAAAAAAACACCTTTTTAATGAGGAAGACTGCCCCTGAGAGAACAGCTGCGCCCACCTTCCTCTATTCTGTATGTGGGTGGCTGCCACAGCATGGCTGTGAGTGGGGTAGGTCCGTGCTGGGGATCCAAACCCGCAAACCCAGGCCACCGAAGCTGACTGAGCTGAACTTAACCACTACACCACGGGGCCAGCCCCAAGAAAACATTTTTTAAATCTACAGATAAAGCATAGTAATAATAGGCAAGTCTAGTAAATTTGTAGAATATAAGAGCAATGTACAGAAATGACTCACTTTTCTGTACACCAACAATAAAGAGTTAAAAAATAACAATTTTTTTAAAGATATAATTTACAATAGTGTCAAACAGTATCAAATACCTAGAAATAAGTCCAATTTAAATATGTGCATCTCTCCAAAGATACTTAATTACAAAGTAGAAAATGTCTATGTATGTGGCAGACACCAGCTGAACCAAATGATCCAAGCTCTGCTCAGTCCCTCAGACCACTTCTAGGGTATTTCTGCCGAAAATGCATAACCAAATCTCATCATGAGGAACTATCAGACAAATTCAAATTAAGAGGCTTTATACAAAATAACTAGCTTGAATTACCCAAAAATTCAAGGTCATGAAACACAAAGGAAGATGAGGAATTGTTCCAGAAGACAGCAGCCTGAGCAACACAACTGAACGTAAGACATGATCTGGGATTTACTTCTGCTATGAGTGACATTCTTGGGACAACTCGTGAATTCTGAATGAGATCTGAAGATTTTAAATACTAGTAGTGATAAATAACAGTATGGACACTTGTGGTCACGCAGGAGAGTGACTTTGTTATTAGGACATACACACTGAAGTGTTTACGGGTAAAGGAGCAGATTTAAGTCTGCAATTTATATTCAAAAAATTGTAAGTGTGAGGTATATGTGTGTGTATATATATAAATATAGATATATATAAAATAGAGAAAAGGATAAAGAAAATGTAGTAAGGTGTTCATTTAAGGCATCTGGGTGAAGTGTATGCAGGAATTTTGGTAGAGTATTGTTCTTGCAACTTTTCTAAAAGTCTGAAATTAGAGTAAAGTAAAAGTTAAAAAGAAAAAATACATAAGACTACTACAGAGAAAATTCTAAACCATCACTAAGAGAAATTTACAAAGACAAATCAGTTAAACAATACACATGATCCCAGACAGGAAGACGCAACACCGCAGACGCAGGCCTCTCCAAAGCCATCTCCAGGGTCAACACAATCCCAAGTAAAGTTCCAACAGGTTGTTTTTAGAACTCTACAACCTGATTCCAAAATTTATACAGAAACAGAAGGGCCAGGAACAGCCAAGACATTCTCAAAGAACTACACGAGATGATAAGATTTATCATAAGGCTACAATAAGACAGTGTGGTAATGTTGTATGAAGTGATAAACAGACCAATGAAACAGAACAAAGATTCATACATATATGAAATACACATGAATACCTGATTTACAACAAAAGTGGCAATACAGAATAAAAGTAACAATGCAGGGGAAAGATTAACTTTTCAATAAATGCTACTAGGAAAACTGGATATACATTTGGAAAAAGAAGAAATTTGAGGCTTACCTCTTACATCATACATGAAAATTATACACAGGTGGGTTATAAATCTACATGTGAAAGGAAAACAATAAAGCTTTTAGAAGTTTATACGGAAGATTATCTTCATGACCTCAGAACAGGGAAGAACTTAAAACAGGAAAAAAAAAGTTAACCACAAAGAAAAAGATGCATAAATCTAAGAATTTGTGTTCTTAATTACTACACTATACTACTTCCCCCCAAAGAAGGCAATTTAGCAGAATTTTCAGCTTTTCCTATGGCTTACATGTTGCTATGACTTTCTTCTTCAATACGAGAAAGGCTGCTACTCTGTGCTTCAGTTAACTTGATGGGAAAAACTACATATGAACCAATGCAATTTCCACATTACACAGAACTCATTCCTTTGTTTACCCAGCAACAGAATAGACTATACTTATTTATATTTCTCTCTCCTTTTCCTGAGCTATAATAGCCTGGCATATAGTTGACGCTCAATAAAATAGTCATTGAGTAAATGACTAGATAAATGAAAATTTACATTTACTTAATGAAAAATGTTACACATATGACAAATCCACATTTGAAGAATAAAAGTATGCTTTAAATACTAATAATGAATCACAAGGTGACTCCTTCCATCATTACACTGTGCCTCCTCTACCAGTTCCAAGGATTAACAAATTAAACAGTAAAGGGCTTTCAGTTTTTCTACAATGGTTTCAAATTACAGCAACACTCTTCCATCTCAAGCAGGCTGGTACTTTATTCCTCTGCTCCATCCTCTTATTCTTCTTCGTCTCCTTCAAGTACACACTTCCCTTCAATTCTGCCCTGCTCCTTACTGCCACATCCTATGGTGTGCTGGTTTTCCCCAGCCTCATTTTATTACATTCCTGATTCTGGCTTTCAACTTCACCTCCATTCTCTGTGCCCAATCTGTTATTTCAAACTTTCCTCTCAACCCCCAGACCTTCAAATAAAGTCACCCCCATTCAGGATCTCGTAATCCGCTCCTACAAAAGGTCCTCCCACCATGGTCCTACTGATGACAAACTCTGACGACCAAGAACTGCATTCCAACTTTTCCCCTTCATCTCTTCACCTTAAGGCAGAAATCTGACTTCTCCCTACAACACAGCCTGCTCTTTTTACTCTCCCTGACTCAGACGATTTGCAAATACAAGTTCACGTAACTGTGCTTTGATAAATTTCCAACTCTTTCAAAACTGCTATTAAACACCAAATGATAATAAAAATGACCACAGACAGGGGGGTCCTAGATATTAGCAGAGGAGCCTTGCCATTATTGTCAAAATAATCTATGTTACTGACCTCTTGACAGCCCAAGGCCTTGTCTAATTTTGGCATGTGTCAGTATCACTGAGGCAAGGAGGATGTTTAAAATGGCAATTACAAATGAGCTCTCAAATGCCATCTCAGAGGTAGAAACATCCTCCTCTGTAAAATATTCCATTATTAAAATAGAGCCTCACCCTGTGAGCTGTCACCAAAATACAGGACGAGACCCAGGGAGGAGTGCTGGAGGCCCCACTAACAAGGCTGTTTTGGTGTCCTGACTTCACTAGTCGGTTACCAGTTCAGTGAGCCCATCGTGTAATCCATGCAACGTTTCTCATTCAAAACCAAAACAAGACCTTATGCCAGTAGGCTATCTCACAAAGGCCAGGGAAAACTAAAGCTTTGGGAGAAAACTAGAGACACTTTGAAGAAAGAGAGATTAAAAAGCTATCTGGGGCTATCAAAGACTATCGCTTGTTCTTTTGTGAAAAGGTCAATTTGCAACAAGTAGATTTCAGAGAGGTTCATGAAAACAGCCAGAGCCCTTGGGCAGACAAACAGAGAATCTGTTTTCAGCTTGAGAGAGAGTAAGCACAAAAATAATAGATATGGGGCAAGGAAACAAGGACAGATGGAAAACAGGCCTGAAAAGGAAAAAGGAATGCAGAGCAAGGAAACATGAATCTAGGGATGGGGTGTCAGAGCGAGAGTGGAAAGTGTGACAACCCAGGCAACAAACCGGCGAAGAAAACATCTCCCATTCAGCATAGGAAACTACACCAACAGTAGGCAAGGGGAAACGAGAGGTTTAGAATCATCAGCACACTAAATGACTAATCAAAAGTCTTCTTTCTACTTTTCTCTTTAACCAGCTATAGTGCAAAGATAAAAAACAAGATTCTGTGGAAGAAGCAGGAATGAGATACGATCATCCTGAATACAAAGGTTAAAGAAGGAACAGAAACCAAGGTAAATCCACAACAACATAAAACTATTTAAAACTCATGTGAATTAAGGTAATTAATGAGCATTAATTGGATTTCAGCCTATCACTAACTTTCAACAAAATGCCCAGCACAAATTCAGATTCAAAATGCAAAGGAAATGTGTTTATGAAAATTCCATCAAGCCAAAGAACGGTGAAATTCCTTCCAGGAATTGATCTCCATTATCCTGCCTGCACCATCCGAGACTCGCCTCACTTCAACGTTTGGAGTACGGTTACTCAGAATAATTAGTTTCACTCTGAACCCCAGAACTACTCCTCATCTATCCAGGTGCAGTTTAGGTGACACACCACTACTCTCATCCCTTCGTCTTATCTTATCTTGAATAGAAACACCTTCTCCAAGTGACACTAGAGGAAACACACGCAATCTTTAACACCTGGAAAGCTGGGCTATCACCCAGCCCTGATCAACAAGTCAACTCCATTTTGGAGATGGAGGCACTCAGGCAGTATCCCTCTCACTACACCTGAACGGGTCAACGTCTCCAAGAGTATCTTCTGCACTTAGCGTGTATTCTGTGCCCCACGCGCACTGAAGAGCCACCATGCCACACACAATTTGCACTCCTCCTGCCAGAAAGGCTTCTCTGCTATTCTTCACTTGCTGCATTTCTACCCACTCTTCAGACAGTAAGCAAATCTCTCCTCCCTGAACTGGCCTGCCATAACCCTTCTCACAATGAGCTGCTCCTTCCTCCACACCTGATTTTAACTTTATATAACATTTATTTCTGTCTGCTTTGTTTAGTTCTTTGTTGTTAAATTTTAATCTCTCCCTAGAGTTTAAGAACAAGAATTATGTCCTGCTTATCCATATACTACTAGCATCTAATACAGTATATCAGCTATAGGAAATTATTCAACATTTTTTGATTGAACAGATGTGTAGTGAAGGCCTTCCTCAACCCAAATGGCTAAACAATGCTGTACAGGCTAGGGTTAGAACCTGCTGTAGGTTAGCACCTGTGCAAACAATACAGCGTCAGACAGTAAGACTAAAGTTTCCAAGGAAGCAGATGTGTACCATTGCTAGTTGACCTCTACAGAATTTCAAATCCAGCACATACCTACCTTGTCTCTGTAAAGAACTGAAAACTGGATAAAAAGAACGCCCACAACAAGGGACAGTCCTGACTAAGATGGAAGGGACAGAAATTCCTGCTGGAGAGGAAAAAAGCCACCTTTGGGAAGAGTGGAGCTTCTCAGCTGGCCAGGCGGGAGCCACCCTAAGGTGCGCAGCCCTCCCTAGAGGAGGGAGGTCCGGAGCGGGGGTGATACTGCTCTGAGCATCCTGCAGACGCAGCCCAACTGAGATGAGGGTCTTGCTGTCTGGCTTTGCTGACTATTAATTATAGCAAGGATACCCCCAGAAAAGCTATCAGCTGAAAGCCAAAAAGACCCGGGTCTTAAAGGGCCCACGCACAAACTCACTCATTGCAGCAACCTAAAATCACCAGAGTGAAGGCTGACAGTCCTTTGGTGAAATATGAAACTCACCTGGTGGGCTCTGGGGGCATCTTGGTGAGAGGAGGGACCTCTCCAGAGACTGAGACATTGGTGGGGGACATTGTTCTGAGCTGGTCCAGGCATGCTGACACGGACCTCTGTGGGTGCCACGGAGGTTCTTCCTTTGGCCTGTTAGCCCAGGGATCTGCCACGCCCACTAGAGCACAGATTTAATCCAGTTCAGCCAGGGCAGGCAACCCGCCCTAGGGACCAGCCCCACCTAACACCAAGCCCTCAGGCTACTTTACAGCCTGCATTGACTGGGTGCCTTGATCCTCTACAGGCAGGCCAGGGTGTCTGCCTCTGTGGGGCAGGGGCCGTGTGAGGACCAGGTGAACTGTGGGGGGCATTGGGGGAGATGTGGGGGCCTCTGCAATGTGGCATCAGGGTACGCTCCAGGAAGTGTGCACGGACCAGGACTGTGTTGACAGTGTCTGTGGTCCTGTGGGGGGTGAGGCTTATCAGCAGCAGAAGACCTGTGCTTCACAAATAGCCATAAAAAGGATCAGCCCCACCTTTCAAAGCCTGAAACAATTGAGTGCCCCCTGCCTAGGGTCAGCCCCACTCAGCTGCACTCCTAAGAGAACTGACAACAGCCTTGTTGGCCTGAGGCCTATCACAACTGTACACCCCTGAGCCTAGCAACCAGCTACACTGGGTATCAACCCAATTAAAAGGAAAACTGCAATAGGAGTGTGCTGATAGACTTTGTAGCCAACAGTGCTGAGGCTCCCCAAACCGGATTTACAATTAACTGGCCAGGGAAGGAAAGATTAGACTCCCTGGGTACCTGCAGTGGGAGCAACCCTGCCACCGCAGAAGGTCACAAGTAGCCCACAAAGAGGTCACTCCTGGTTCTTATGGACTGGTGATGAGAGGGAAGCACACTGCTGAGCCTCATAAGGCATTTCATACATAAGGCCACTTCTCCAAGATCAGGAGACACAGCCAACTCACTTAATACATAGAAATAAGCACAGGGAAAGAGGCATAATGAGGAAGCAAAGGAATACTTTCCAAGCAAGGGAACAGGACAAAACCCCAGAAAAGGACTAAATGAAACAGAAACTAGCAACGTACTGGACAAAGAGTTCAAACAAAATATCACGAGGATGCTCACAGATATGGCGAGAAGAATGGATGAACACAGTGAGCACATCAGCAAAGAACTGGAAAATATAAAAAAAAAAAAACCAATCAGAAATGAAGAATACAATACAGGAAATGAGAAATTCACTAGAGGGACTCAATAGCAGAGTAGAGGAAGCAGAAGAACAGATCAGCGAGCTAGACAAAAGACTAGAGGAAATCACCCAAGCAGAACAGAAAAGAGAAAAAAGAATTAGACAGAATGAGAACAGTCTAAGGGAACTCTGGGACAATATTAAGCGTGCAAACATTCAGATTATAGGTGTCCCAGAAGGAGAAGAGAGAGACAAAGTGGAAGAAAATTTATTTGTAGAAATAATAGATGAAAATTTTCCTAACCTGAGGAAGGAAACAGACATCCAAGTTCAGGAAGCACAAAGGGCTCCAAACAAGATAAGCCCAAAGAGGCCCACACCAAGACATATTATAATCAAAATGTCCAAAATTAAAGACAAAGAGAGAACCCTAAAAACAGCAAGAGAAACGCCACAAGTGACATATAAAGGGAAGCCCATCAGGCTATCAGCGGACTTCTCAGCCGAGACCCTACAGGTGAGAAGAGAATGGCACGACGTATTTGAAGTGCTAAAAGGAAAAAACCTACAGCCAAGAATACTCTATCCATCCAGGCTGTCATTCAGATTGGAAGGAGAGATAAAGAGTTTCCCAGACAAGCAAAAATTAAAGGAGTGTATCACCAAGAAACCAGTTCTACAAGAAATGCTGAAGGGACTTGTTTAGGTGGGAAAGCAATGACCACAAATAAGAGATAAAAAAAAATTATCAAAAAAACAAAACAACAAAAAAACAGGCAATAAAATCACTTGTAAGGTAAAAATATAGTAAAGGCAACAGATCAACCACCTGTGAAGATAATATGAAGGTTAAAAGACAAATGTACTAAAATGACCTATTTCAATGCTAAGAGGGTAATGGATAGACACACACTAAACGAGACTATATATGATTTGAAAAACATAATGTTGGAGGAGGGGAGTGAAAAAATAGAGCTTTTACAAAGAGGTCAAGCTAAAGAGTCTATCAACTCAATATAGACTGTTATATGCATAGTATATTACATAGGATCCTCATGATAATCACAAATCAGAAATCTGTAACAAGCAAGAAAAAAAGTAAGACAAAAGAAATCAAACATATTACTAAAGATAGCCATCTAACCACAAGGGAAGAAAAGAGAAAAAGAAAGGAACAGAGAAGAACTACTAAAACACACAGAAAAAAAAAGTGACAAAATGGCAATAAATACATATTTATCAATAGCTACTTTAGATGTCAATGGACTAAATGTTCCAATCAAATGCCATAGGGTGGCCAATTGGATTAAAAAAACAAGACCCATCTATATGCTGCATAGAAGAGACACACTTCAGACCTAAAGACACTCACAAACTGAAAGTGAAAGGATGGAAAAAGATACTCCATGCAAATGGGAAAGAAAAGAAAACAGGGGTAGCAATACTTATATCATACAAAATAGACTTTAAAACAAAAACTGTAACAAGAGACAAAGATGGGCAATACATGATGAAGGGAACAATCCAACAAGAGGATATAACACTTGTAAATATCTATGCACCGAACCAATATATAAAGCAATTATCAACAGACATAAAAGGAGAAATAGACAGCAACACAATAATAGTAGGGGACTGTAACACTCCACTTACACCAGTGGATAGATAATCCAAACAGAAGATCAATAAGGAAACACTGATATTAAAGGACACATTAGACCAGATAGACTTAGTAGATATATACAGAACATTCCATCCAAAAACCACAGAATACACATTCTTTTCAAACGCCCATGGAACATTCTCCAGGATTGATCACATATTAGGCCACAAAACAAGTCTCAATAAATTTAAGAAGATTGAAATGATACCATGCATCTTTTCTGACCACAAAGGTATGAAACTAGAAATCAACTACAGGAAGAAAAACAGAAAAGCCACAAAAATGTGGAGATTAAACAAAATGCTACTGAACAACAATTGGCTCAATGAAGAAATCAAAAAAGAAAGCAAAAAATTCCTGGAGACAAGTGAAAATGAAAACACCACATGCCAAAATCTGTGGGATACAGCAAAAGTGGTTCTAAGAGGAAAGTTTATAGCAATTCAGGCCTACCTCAACAAAGAAGAAAAATTCCAAATAGACAATCTAAAAGCACATCTAAGGGTACTGGAGAAAGAACAACAAACAAAGCGCAAAATCAGCAGAAGGAAGGAAATAAAAACAGAGCAGAAATAAACTAAATAGAGATTAAAATAATCGAAAAAATTAATGAAACCAAGAGCTGGTTCTTTGAAAAGATAAACAAAATTAGCAAACCCTTAGCTAGACTCACTAAGAAAAAAAGAGAGAAGGCTCAAATAAATAAAATCAGAACTGAAAGAGGAGAGATTACAATGGACACCTCAGAAATACAAAAGATAAGAGAATACTATGAAAAACTATACGCCAACAAATTGGATAATCTAGAAGAAATGGACAAATTCTTAGAAACATACAACCTTCCAAAACTGGACCAAGAAGAAGTAGAAAATTTGAATAGACCGATCACCAGTAAGGAAATCAAAACAGCAATCAAAAACCTACCAAAAAATAAAAGTCCAGGACCAGATGGCTTCCCCGGTGACTTCTACCAACATTCAAAGAAGACTTAATAGCTATCCTTCTCAAACTCTTCCTACGAAGCCAACATTATCCTGATACCAAAACCAGACAAGGACAACACAAAAAAAGAAAATTACAGGCCAATATCACTGATGAACATCGATGCAAAAATCCTCAACAAAATACTAGCAAATCGAATACAACAATACATTAAAAAGATCATACATCATGATCAAGTGGGTTTCATTCCAGGGATGCAGGGATGGTTCAACATCCATAAATCTATCAATGTGATACACCACATTAACAAAATGAAGAATATAAATCACATAATCATCTCCATAGATGCAGAGACAGCATTTGACAAGATACAGCATCCATTTATGATAAAAACTCTAAATAAAATGGGTATAGAAGAAAAATACTTCAACATAATAAAGGCCATATATGACGAACCCACGGCAAATATCATTCTCAACGGAGAAAAACTGAAAGCTATCTCTCAAAAACAGGAACCAGACAAGGATGCCCACTGTCACCACCATTATTTAACATAGTATTGGAAGCCCTAGCCAGAGCAATCAGGCAAGAAGAAGAAATAAAAGGGATCCACGTTGGAAAAGAAGCGAAACTGTCACTCTTTGCAGATGACATGATTTTATATCTAGAAAATCCTAAAGATTCCACTAAAAAACTTTTAGAAACAATAAAGGAATACAGTCAAGTCGCGGGATACAAAGTCAACGTACAAAAATCAGTGGCATTTCTACAGACTAACAAGGAAGTAGCAGAAAAAGAAATTAAGAATACAATTCCATTTACAATTGCAACAAAAAGAATAAAATACCTAGGAATAAACTTAACCAAAGAGGTGAAAGATCTGTACGCCAAAAACTATAAAACATTGTTGAAAGAAATCGAAGGCGACACAAAGAAATGGAAAGATACTCCATGCTCTTGGATTGGAAGAATTAACATCGTTAAAATGTCCACACTTCCTAAAGCAATCTATAGATTCAATGCAATCCCTATCAAAGTTCGAAAAACATTTTTCACAAAAATAGAACAAAGAATCCTAAAATTTATATGGAACTATAAAAGACCCCAAATAGCCACAGCAATCCTGAGAAAAAAGAACAAAGCTGGAGGTATCACACTTCCTGATTTCAAAATATACTACAAATCCACAGTAACCAAAACAGCATGGTACTGGCACAAAGACAGACACACAGATCAATGGCACAGAATTGAGAGCCCAGAAATAAACCCACACGTTTATGGACAGCTAATATTCGACAAGGGAGCCAAGAGCATACAATGGAGAAAGGAGAGTCTCTTCAATAAATGGTGTTGGGAAAACTGGACAGCCACATGCAAAAGAATGAAAGTAGACCATTCCCTTACACCATGCACAAATATCAACTCAAAATGGATTAAAGACTTGAATGTAAGACCCAAAACCATGAAACTTCTAGAAGAAAACCAAGGCAGTACGCTCTTTGACATCAATCTGAGCAGCATATTTTCAAGTCCCATGTCTGACCCAGCAAGGGAAACAACAGAAAAAATGAACAAATGGGACTATATCAAACTAAAAAGCTTCTGCACAGCAAAGGAAACCATCAACAAAATGAAAAGACAACCTAACAATTGGGAGAAGATATTTGCATACCCTACATCAGATAAAGGGTTAATATCCAAAATATACAAAGAACTCATACAGCTCAACAACAAAAAAACCAACAATCCCATTAGAAAATGGGCAAAAGACCTGAGCAGAGATTTCTCCAAAGAAGATATACAGATGGCCAACAGGCATATGAAAAGATGCTCAACATCATTAGCTATCAGGGAAATGCAAAGCAACACTACAATGAGGTATCACCTCACTCTGGTCACAATGGCTATAATTAACAAGACAGGGAACGACAAATGTTGGAGAGGATGTGGAGAGAAGGGAACCCTAGTTCACTGCTGGTGGGAGTGCAAACTGGTGCAGCCACTATGGAAAGCAGTTTGGAGTATCCTCAGAAAATTAAGGATAGATCTATCATACGATCCAGCTATTCCACTGCTGGGTATTTATCCAAAGAACTTGAAAACACAAAGGCATAAAGATACTTGCACCCCTATGTTCATTGCGGCATCATACACAATAGCCAAGACTGGAAGCAACCTAGATGCCCATCAAGGGAGGAATGGATAAAGAAGATGTGGTATTTATACACGATGGACTACTACTCAGACATAAGAAATGACGAAATCCGGCCATTTGTGACAAAACGGATGGACCCTGAGAGTATTATGCTGAGTGACATAAGTCAGAGGAAGAAAGTCAAAATACCATATGATCTCACTCATAAGTAGAGGATAAAAACAAGAAACACATAGCATTGGAGATTGGATTGGTGGTTACCACAGGGGGAGGGGGGCGGGTAAAAGGGGTGATTAGGGTCACATGTGAGGGGATGGACTATAATTAGTTTTTGGGTGGTGAACATGATGTAATCTACACAGAATTCAAAATATATTATGATGTACATCTGAAATTAAATAAATAAAAATAAATAAATAAATAAATAAAAACTGATAACTCAACTTAGTAAGACTACAGACTTAGTACACACCAAGAATATTCACTATAGCACTCTAAGAGAGAAAAACGGCAAACACTCTAAATGCCCATCAATAAAGAAAATGGTTTAATAAACTATGTAATATTTGGACTACAGAAAGCCATGCAGCAATTAAAAGCAATACAGTGGATCTTTTTCTTTCTTTCAACATGGATATCTAAGGCCTGTTGTCACATGAAGAAGTCAAGTTGCAAAACATTTGCAGAGTAGTCTGATGTCAAAAAACACATAAAACTACATATTTCTACAAGCCTGAAACAGTAAATAATCGTAAAAAATACAGAAGTATTCACACCAAAATGAAAACTGTGCTTGGTTTCTAGATGGAGAAGACGACCCGGGCGGTAGTCAAGGGGATGTCAATTCCCTCTGCTTGTTAGGATTTGCTGATGGCAAAAGAACGCATTCACGTGTTAGTTGATTAAATTAAAATGGACACAATGTAAAAGATACTATTTTTTTAAAATGTATGGGGCTTGAATAAAGAATACGAAGGATTAAAAAAATTTCCCTAACAACAAACCAAAAGATCAGATTTTTCTTTCTCAGTTGTAAAAAGGATTAAAAATTACAATTTTAAAGTAACTTTCCAACCATGCTCCAAATATCTTCCAGATAAATTACAGTTAGTTAGGAAAAAAGAAAAAACCTTGAAGACAGGACAGCATCATATTTATCTGATTTGGTAAGAAGAATGAATTGATAAATTAAGTTTTTAAATACAGGATATATGAAAACATTAACACATTATTTCTAAGTGGTGGCATTACAAATGATTTTTCTTTTCTCCTTTACACATTTCATATTTTTCAAACTTTCCAAAGGATAGCCATTGCTTTTATAATCAGAAAAAAAAAAGTGTTGTCTTTAAAGTAATTTTTATCCAAACATATAATAAACTCGGGGCCGGTCCCGTGGCCGAGTAGTTAAGTTTGTGCCCTCCACTTCAGCAGCCCAGGGTTTCACTGGTTCGGATCCTGGGCACGGACACGGCACCGCTCATCAGGCCACGCTGAGGCAGCATCCTACATGCCACAACTAGAAGGACCCACAACTAAAACTACACAACTATGTACCAGGGGGCTTTGGGAAGAAAAAGGAAAAATAAAATCTTTAAAAATACATATATACACACATATATATAAAAAAATAAATTTTATGAAAACTCGAATTGGTACTACAAGTATATACATGTTTACAAGTGTAACAGTCTTTCTTACACAGAGTGTTCAACCCTGTGGGCTAAAAAATAGTGCACAAAACCTCAGGACAGAGGTTAACAAAGGGAAATGTGTACAAATTACGAAATTTGGCTTTCTAAGTTTTCAAAAGGAATGACCTAACACTAATAGTTACCAAAGACACAGAGTTTAAATTTTTTTTTCACATGTAGTAATGATCTCATCTCAGCCATGTATTCTGTACGTCTCCCCAGATTATTAAAGACAGGGTTCTTAAGAAAAGTACTTTCAGCTACAGTTTCATCTTCCCTGAAAAATTCATTCTCACCATCGCTACTAGATTTAGGGATTGTTCAGAAATATCCTAGGTCCCCAGGCTCTTAACTATCCCAATCTCATCACCTCTATGAGATTTTATGTCGATGAGATGATCTAGAATTTATATTTGGAGAAAATAATTTTTGCAAGAAAGACAATATATTCACAGTTTAAATATCTGACAAAATTATTCACTGCACAAACATTTATTGAACATCTATTATAAGAGGGCAAGAAGAACAAGAATAAAGACAAGTGTTTACAACTCACTGAAGGAGAAAGACAAGCAAACTGTGTTGTACAGCAACACTTCAAAGTGCTGACACAGAGTATTCACGGGCATGGGAGCTGAGGAAGAGGGGGGCAGCGGCCAACAAGGACCAGGACAAAGGAGATCTGTTTTGAATGGAGGATTAAAAAGGTGAGTAGAATGAAATCTTAAAGCAGTGAGAGGCTATACATTCCAGGAAAACAAAACAAAACACCAACGTGCTCTACATATCAGGATTCAAACTGCCTGGTAAATGTTACTAGTTACTGTTACTAGGAATGCATTAGTCAGCTCCACTAAACAGCCACTTTCCATTCCTTTATAAGGGTAGCACTATGAATTTCTGATACACGCCATATTCTCTCAAACAAATGTATTACTAAACTTTGACTAGACATCAAAATTGTTAACCAATAACAAAACAAATAACAACCAAACAAAGCTCAAGCCTTGAACAGCCTAAGTGGAAAAGGGAGGATCCTTTTACACGTCATATACACCTCCTGACCTGTATTTGGCAATCTGCTCCCAGACTGCCAACAGATAAGCAGCATGGCTCTCAAAGCAAGAGACTGATCTTTGGCAAAGCCAGGTGTCCACCTGGGGTGATCCTATACCATGCGCTGCCCTCAGATGAGCCAAGGTAGGCCTGGAACCTGAGAAGGCATATTTCCAATCTGGACAGTTGCCAACATGTCTCACTCCCAGCATCCACAGACTAGGGCCAGCCCAGCACCAGGCCTGGAGTCAAGACAGCAGTACCTTCTATGCATATTCCAGACCCAGAGGTGACCTGCACGCATTCTTCCACCCCTGCTAACAGCCATACAGGAATTTGCTCAGCCCAGTTACTATGCAGACTCAAATCCTTCCAGTAACTGCAAATTCCAAGTCCTAGAAGGATCATATTTACTGGACAGAGCACACTGGTCTACTGGGACGTAATTAAGTACTGCAAAAACAGCCCTTCTTTACGACGTACAAATGATAATATCAAAGCATAACCTTGCGTACATTACAATAAAATAATCCCTCGTCTAAACCACCCAAATTTTTAAGCACCACCTCACAGAAGTTAGGGCACGGGGGCACTAAAAGCTAAGGGGAGGGGCCGGCCTGGTGGCCCAGAGGTTAAGTGCACACGTTCCCCTTTGGGGGCCCAGGGTTCGCCGGTTCAGATCCCAGGTGCAGACATGGCACTGCTTGTCAAGCCATGCTGTGATAGGCGTCCCACATATAAAGTAGAGGAAGATGGGCATGGATGTTAGCTCAGGGCCAGTCTTCCTCAGAAAAAGAGGAGGATTGGCAGCAGTTAGTTCAGGGCTAATCTTCCTCAAACAAAACAAAACAAAACAAAAGCTAAGGGGAAAACTCAGTTTCCTTGATTTTCCTCACTAAAAAAATCTCTAAGAAATACACCATACAGGGACTGGCCCTGTGGTTGAGTGGTTAAAGGTTCAGCACACTCTGCTTTGGCAGCCCAGGTTGGCAGGTTGGGATCCCATGTGTGGACCTACACCACTCGTCAGCCATGCTGTGGCGGTGACCCACATACAAAGTACAGGAAGACTGGTGCAGATGTTAGCTCAGGGCAAATCTTCCTCAGGGGGGGAAAGAAAAGAAATACACCATACAATTCTAACTATTACTTAAGAAGCCATTTTTTTTAAAGGTAGAAAACAGTTGTTACATGAAAAGTAAAAATATGAATGTTGCTTCAGTATGTTTTGATCTTTATAAAGATCCCAACAGTCATATCAAACACTAAATTACATTCATTCTCTAACAGTGGCAAAAAAGATCCAATAGAATATAAAAGGATACAAGCAATTTAGTGATAGAAAGAGAAAGAATATAATAAAAACAGCATGGCAAAAATAAAAGGTAAGTTTATTAAACTATTGGGTTATAGAAGGGGAATCTATCAATCCTTGAAGTTTGTATAAGGCTATGATTAACATAAATTCATTAATCCTAGTTGGTGCAAAAACATTGAACTATCATGCTTTTAAACAATATTCTTAGAAAATACATAATTCATGACTTTATTATATAAAAATTTTAAAAACAAAAGTTATTTATACTACCTACTATATACAACACAGCACTAAAAACATATTTGCTTTGGACTATAGACATTCATCTATCTAAGTCATCAAGCAGATATTAAATTGGGCTATACCAAAGTGCTCTGACAGAATCGAAGGATAATTACTTTTCTTTATACAGCAGCAACAGTCAGAGAACCCAAGAATCATAAATTGCAGGTGTAGAAATGAAATTTCCCAAGTCACCTCATAGAGATGAAAATGCATTTATTTTTTAAGGCCTTCCAAAAAAGGGGAGGAGTTACTTTACTTTAATTTCATTTTTGTAAAGAATATATAAGCACACACACACACACACACACACACACACCAGTAGAATATCATCCACCAAAATGTCAACTACAGCGATTCTCTCTCTGTGGCAGAAAGATCTGAGACTCTTACCACTTCATTTTGGTTATGTGGATTTTCCACAATGAAAAACAAGTGAATGCTGTAGGCGAAGGGAGGATCGATTAGTCCACAAGGTATTCCATAACCATCCTAATGCTTTACCCCACCTTCCTCTGTTCTTCCTCACATCTTTCCCTGCCACACCCTCTCACAGCACCCACGGAACTCCTCCTCTAAAGGAGAGGCACAGGATAAACAGCTGTTTCATGTCTGACTTGCTGCCAGAGCAGACTTGACGATGGTGGGACGGTGTCTGCAGTGCTCACAAATGCATCTCTGGAACTCAGCATGGTGCCTCAACAGAGCAGGCGGGCAACTGGTTTTAAATAAACGAATGAACAAAACAAAATTTTGGCAACCAGAATTCAGCAATTCATCAAAAGGATCATACATGATGATCAAGTGGGATTCATACCAGGGACACAGGGATGGTTCAACATCTGCAAATCAATCAACATGATACACCACATCAACAAACTGAAATAAAAACTGGAATAAAAACCACATGATCATCTCAATAGATGCACAGAAAGCATTTGACAAGATCCAACAGCCATTTATGATAGAAACTCTGAACAAAATGGGCATAGAAGGGAACTACCTCAACATAATAAAGGCCATATATGACAAACCCACAGCCAACATCATACTCAATGGGCAAAAACTGAGCGCCATCCCCCTGAAAACAGGAATGAGACAAGGATGCCCACTATCACCACTCTTATTTAACATAGTATTGGAGGTCCTGGCCAGAGCAATCAGGCAAGAAAGAGGAACAAAAGGAATCCAAATAGGGAGGGAAGAAGTGAAACTCTCGCTGTTTGCAGACGACATGATCTTATATGTAGAAAACCCCAAAGAATCCATTGGAAAACTCTGAGAAGTAATCAACAACTACAGCAAAGTTGCAGGGTATAAAGTCAATTTACATAAATCAGTAGCATTTCTATACTCTAATAACGAACTAACAGAAAAAGAACTCAAGAACACAATACCATTCACAATCGCAACAAGAAGAATAAAATACCTTGGGGTAAATTTAACTAAGGAAGTGAAGGACCTATATAATGAAAATTACAAGGCCTTTCTGAGAGAATTGGATGACGACATAAGGGGATGGAAAGACATTCTATGTACATGGATTGGAAGAATAAACATAGTTAAAATGTCCGTTCTACCTAAAGCAATCTACAGATTCAACGCTATCCCAATCAGAATCCCAATGACATTCTTTACAGAATTAGAACAAAGAATCCTAAAATTTATATGGGGCAACAAAAGACCCTGAATTGCTAAAGCAATCCTGAGAAAAAAGAACAAAATGGGAGGCATCACAATCCCTGACTTCAAAACTTACTACAAAGCTACAGTAATCAAAACAGCATGGTACTGGTACGAAAACAGGTGCACAGATCAATGGAACAGAATTGAAAGCCCAGAAATAAAACCACAATCTATGGACAGCTTATCTTCGACAAAGGAGCTGAGGGCATACAATGGAGAAAAGAAGTCTTTTCAACAAATGGTGCTGGGAAAACTGGAAAGCCATATGTAAAAGAATGAAAATAGACCATTCTTTCTCATCATTCACCAAAATAAACTCAAAATGGATCAAAGACCTAAAGCTGAGACCTGAAACCATAAGGCTTCTATAAGAAAACATAGGCAGTACACTCTTTGACGTCAGTATTAAAAGGACCTTTTCGGACACCATGTCTTCTCAGAGAAGGGAAACAATAGAAAGAATAAACAAATGGGACTTCATCAGACTAAAGAGCTTCTTCAAGGCAAATGAAAACAGGATTGAAACAAAAAAAAACCCACTAACCGGGAAAAAATATTTGCAAGTCATATATCTGACAAAGGCTTAATATCCATAATATATAAAGAACTCTCACAACTCTACAACAAAAAATCAAACAACCCAATCAAAAAATGGGCTGGAGACATGAACAGACATTTCTCCAAAGAAGATATATGGATGGCAAATAGGCACATGAAAAGATGCTCATCATCACTGATCATCAGGGAAATGCAAATCAAAACTACACTAAGATATCACCTTACACCCATTAGAATGACAAAAATATCTAAATCTAATAGTAACAAATGTTGGAGAGGTTGTGGAGAGAAGGGAACCCTCATACACTGCTGGTGGGAATGCAAACTGGTGCAGCCACTATGGAAAACAGTATGGAGATTCCTCAAAAAATTAAAAATAGAGCTACCATACAATCCAGCCATCCCACTACTGGGTATCTATCCAAAGAGCTTGAAGTCAGCAATTCCAAATATATAATGGAATACTACTCAGCTGCAAAACAGAACAAAATCATTCCATTTGCAATAACATGGATGGACCTTGAGGGAATTATGTTAAGTGAAATAAGCCAGTTAGAGAAGGATAACCTCTGTATGACTCCAGTCATATGAGGAATTTAAAAATGTGGACAAAGAGAACAGATTAGTGGATACCAGGGGAAAGGTGGGGTGGGGGGTGGGCACAAAGGGTGAAGTGGTGCACCTACAACACGAATGACAAACATTAATGTACAACTGAAATCACACAAGATTGTAACTTATCATTAACTCAATAAAAATAAATAAATAAAAAAAATAAACGAATGAACAAACTGGTCTAAATACCTCAGAACGCAGCAAAAGATCAAGCTTTCCTGTTTTCACTAAAAAATGGTGATGGATATATGATGACTATCTTCTGTATTCAAAAATAAATCAGAATACCTCATTAGTCCTGTTTTTTTTTTCAATTTAACCAATTCCAGTTCCCTAAAATTTCCCCCAACTACGCGGCTCTCATCCTGAACCCTGGTTTCTCCACCACAGTTCAGCTGTGGATCTTAGTATCAAGCCAAACAATTCCAATTCTTAGTTACTACATATAAAATTTGGGCAAATTCAATCAAGTGCTTACAATATCCTTATATGCAAACAGCCTGTCCTCCAAGAATATGAAGTTTCAAGTTGCTAAGACTCTGTTTCATTCTCACCGTTCACCATTAGGTATTAGTACACTAACAACTGTATTATTTTATTTCTTACAGATTCTATGTCATAATTAGGACACAGTCTATTTTTAAGTGACTATCAAAAACACATATAGATGAACTTACAGTTGCTTTCCTACCTCACAGAAGCAATTGAAATGTTTTCTAAAAAGTCAGGTAAATATATTTAAAATCCAAATCTTTGAACAGAGTAACTGAACAATTTGCTTTAATAATCAGTATATTTACTAAGATTCCAAGATCACTAACCCAGTTCATATACTGTCTCCAAACTTTAGCACTCCAATGAAGGCCTCAATACTACCTTCATCCCATAAAAATTTATGATGACCTAACGTCTATCTGACAGGAAAAGGAATGCAGTAAGGTGTAAAACCCCTCCATACTCTGCGTCTCCAATGGAAACACCTGTGTACCTTTACCCACACCAGAATGCGCCCCAGCTCTCCTCAGAGCCGACTGCTCCACACGCGTCCCGGTCCTCCAGAACCTGGTGCCCACACTGTCTCTGAACTGGTTTAGTCACTTCCTCATCAGGACTTCTCTCTCTGTCAGCAAGATCAGTAAAATGCTGATTCCTAATGTAAAATGTTCCTTTCACGTTAAAACCTAAGACAGCAGTCCAAAGGAGAATTTTCTAATTGAACTATGAAGAAAGTTTACCAAACAGGCTATTTAGACTAAGAGAAATCATTTCAGTCTTCGAGTCTGTGAATATGGATTAAAAATGTGCTGTGTAAGGGGGTGTGTGTACACACGTACCAATGATCAAATGGTCTACCTCTCCGGAAGGTAAAATGTAATATACGGCAATTTAGAATAGACATGAAGAATTCTCATGACACACAGGAGACAAAATGAAGTTATGGGAACTTCATCTGAGGAGCTCTTTAAAGATAAAACAGGGAATGACCTGTTTTGAGTGGTTTAAATATGGTCTGCCAGGGAACAAAAATCTAGATTCAACAGAACTAACTCCTATTTCCAAATTTTGTAATGAGCAACAAGTATACGATTTTAATAATTTTCAATAATTCTTAAATCTCCACCATAGAATGTGCTCTATTTTTTAACTTCTCCATGAGACACTGAAATGTTTTACTAATTAGTGTACAAACCAAATTTTTAAAACATTTTGGTCACCAAGAGTTTCCTGAGTATTTGACAGAAAGTTTTATTTAAGCAGATTTAATATCAAAAAATAGAAACAAATGAACTGCACATTGGAATCACCTGGGGACCTCTGAAAAAGCACTGGCCTCTTGGTCTCAGCCTCATGTCCTGGAATTTGATGGGCCGAGGCTACCGTGCAGGCATCGGGATTCTGAGAACAAGCCCAGAATGTATTCTTCCACTTCCAAGAGTAACAACTGGAAATTCAATCACTTTCATGTCGATACAGTAATTATTTGGAAAATCACTCCAAATTCTCATTTAGATTGCAGAGAGGAATAAGGGAAAGATGTCGTATTGTCTTAGACAATTTGGGGGAATTTTTAATGTTCAGGCTGTAACTTTGATTAGCTCATTTTTTCCCCTTAAATTTAATTTACAGAGAAATACATTTAGCATCTGGTGTCCAAATATAAATACTGCAGTTTTGATGAGGAGTAAATACAGACAAATGTATTCCGAGTTAAAACATACATTAATTCATTCCTTTCCTCTTCGTTCATTAATCAATTTCTTGGAAATACAGACACACATTAGCAGGGACCAGTGAAAGGATCCTTTACAACACCACTTCACAAAGAAAACGTCTGTAAGGAAAAGCTCTGCTAACTTATCCGTGTGTCTTATAAGTTCACATTTCTATACATTTCTTGGGCAAAGCCATCTACACTATCCTTGTTAACATTAAGATTCTTTAATTATATTGTTAATCACCAAGGTTCAGTTAAATTGTCAATTTGACGTCAAAAAAATCAGGACTGATAAATCAATTAAAAAACACCTAGCTTTCAAAAAAAAAAAACCTACCTTTCAGTTACACAAATAACAGTCATTGGAAAATGTCTATAAGACTAAAGGTATAAAAGGGAGTAGTTTAGAAGTTCAAATACTAAATAACAACAGATACATTTTCTTTTCTTCTTTTTTCTTTTTTTCTTCTCCTCCTCAAAGCCCCCCAGTACATAGTTGTATATTCTAGTTGTCGGTCCTTCTGGCTCTGCTATGTGGGATGCAACATCAATGTGGCTTGATGAGTGGTGCTAGGTCCACGCCCAGGATCTGAACCAGGGAAATCCAGGGCCACCGAAGCAGAGCTCACAAACTTAACAACAGGGCCGGCCCCAGAACAACAGATACTTAACTCTAGACTCATACGCAATACAAGAAAGTTATTTCTGACCATATTTTCAAACAGCTAGCTCTTTACGGAATCTCTTTATGTAAGTTTATGCAATCTTTCATGGTATCTCTTTATGGCAAAACAATTAATATATTTTACAACAACAATTTACTTCTAACCTTTGTTCCTTCTCACTCACAATCCCCTTGAAGATAAAAAGTAGATTATCTATCTCTGGGACAAAACTCTCTCTTGTAAAATAAGAAAAAAAGTCTTGTGTTTAAATTCATATCCAAAATAGACCAGCTGATTGGTACCCTGATATTTTAAAACTACAGGTAAAATTTATGTATTTTGCAACAGATATGGGCCTTTAAAATGCTGATAGTAAAATGTTTGGGGAGGGAAAATATGATTTCTGTAGTAAATTCATTAAAAAATGCAATGAATTGCCATTAATTTGTTTGAGCAGAATCATGTGTTATTTAAAAGAACTATATCCTATTTATAACTAGTATAGTTTCTAATTTACATCAGTTTAAGTGTTTTTATTTCCCTAATGCTTTGTCTTTTCTACTCAGAATTTAAAAGCTTCAGTGTCTCACCTGAAGACAGTCATTCACCACTCAAGAATGAATGGTAGACGATGACTCAGTAAAACCATTGCAGCCTGGGCCGCCCGGTGCAGTAGTGCTTAAGTTCACAATCCTTTTTGGCACCCTGGGGTTCGCCGGTTCAGATCCCAGGCACGCACCTACGCACCTCTCAACAAGCTATGCTGAGGCAGGCGTCCCACATGTAAAGCAGAGGAAGATGAACACAGATGTGAGCTCAGGGCCAATTCTCCTCAGCAAAAAGAGGAGGATTGGCTGTGATGTTAGCTCAGGGCTAATCTTCCTCAAAAAGAAAGAAAGAAAAAAGCAACGATTGCAGCCAAAACAAATGTCTAGAAGGACAGTCCAAATTGATATGGCTCCTGTGGGAACGGGCATAAGAGATTTTTACCCTTTATTTCAAATTATTCTGATACCATTAATGATATATAGAAGGCAAAATAAATAGGAAATTAGAGGAGAAGACAGGTGAGCCCAGAATATAATCCCATACATGTATACATATATTCAAAATATCTGTGCTGTTTTAACATACACTTGAGTTTTCCAGATACATAATATCACAAAAATTAAAAAAAGACTACCCTTTACCGGAATCTTACCAGAAAGTGTTCATCATTTTGAAAATATCATGTTAAGAGAGCAGTGCTGATGGTGGTATCTGAGTTGCCAATTTCTCTAGGTTAGTCTAATTTAAGCAGCTGCATTCATCATTATTCTACATGTGTGTTTTCATATCTGATTATTTTATTCTGTCCTATGGTACAGGAGTACCTTCACATACTGAAATACATCTATTAATATAGAATAACGTAAGTAAAACTGTGTATTTATACCATATTATATTAATGTTACTTATTAATATAAACATTAATATACTTAATCACTTAAATATATGTAACTTAATAATTACCAGACTTCATGTTGTCACTATATTAGTTTTTACTTTTATACATGCACACACAGACACGTAGGTTATATTGTCCACTAATTTCATTTCACTATAATAAACGGGGTATTACAAAATAATTGTTTTGAAAAGAGACATCAAGTCTGACAGCAAAGAGAATTACTAGTTTAACAGTAAAGGAGGAGTAGCATCAGCACCATGACAGAGTTGCTCCCTTTGTCTCTCCCCTCTAAGTTACACCAACCAGACATCCACGGAATAACAAACAACTCCCTGCACAACATGACAGGACGTCTAAGAGACCCACGCATCTATACATCTGAAGATGGGTGGGCTGGACCCCCGGGAGGCAGCAGAACTAGGGGAGAAGACCCCAACCTATCCCCCGGCAGCTGCAATCCAAGGCATGAATCCTCACACTGGTGCATGTGTCTGTGAACAGAAGCTGCAGGAGCAGAAACGGCTTAGGCCCTGCCTGTCCCCCAGCAGGTCTGGCACCCATGCCTGTGAATAAAGGCTGCAGGAACAGAAACAGCAGGCGTAGCTTAGGCCCTGTCCCTCCGACCCAGTGCTAGTGGGCAGAGCACATACTCAGAGAATTCAGGACACAGAGTGAGCTGGTGATCCACCTCCTGCAGTGGCCAGGTCTTTCCTACACTGGGGACAGTATACGAAATGGGTTTTCCTGGCTGAGCCAGAGGGCCCTGACCAAGTTTTAAAAACACACCAGCTAGTGCCAGAGACCAGAGCCTGTACAAGCAAGCAGCAAGGACAATCTCTCCCTGCTGAGCCCCTGCCTCCCCACCAGTGGGGAAGGTGGAGCCTGCAACCAGAGGCTTCAGGAAGCACAGCAGAACTGATGATCCACCCCTAGTGGCAGCACCCCCATACTGGCTCTACCAGCAGGGGTGCTACATACAAGTCCCCAGATCCCCAGGGCCCCAGCAGTGACAGTGACACCCAGGAACCCAGCACCCCTGGCAGCAGTGAAGCCAGCACCGACAGACAACCCAGAAGCAGCACTGCAGGTGGTGCATGGAGCAGCAGCATCTGAGCCCATGGGTTCCCAGAAGGGAACATGAGACCCAGGCAACCCCAGAAGCAGACGTGCTCGCAGCCTGGTGACACCTGAAACAGCAGCAACATCACAAGCAGCAAGGCACCAGCAACATCAGAGGCACAAACAGCACACGGAGGGTGCTGACAATGCCTCTAGCAGAGGCAGTGGAGGGTGGAAAGTGCAGGCTCTCAAATACAACCAGAGCAGCTCACAACCAAAGTAACCACGGCCTTACCCAAATAAGAGAGGTGGTTACTACAAAAAATGCACCAGCAGAGGATCAACTCATGAAGTACCACGAAGAGCCACAGTAACCACAGCAGACAAGAAAGAGAATGAAAACTCTCCAGAAGCCAAACTTGAAGTCACAGAGTATCCCAATATAACTGACAGAGAATTCAAAATGGCTACCACGAACAACTTCAATGAATTACAAGAAAAGTGAAAAAGACAGTTCACTGAGCTCAAGAATAAAATTAATGAACAGAATGAGTACTTCACCAAAAAGACTGAACTCTAAAATAAAAAGACCAAACAGAAATACTGGAGATGAAAAACACAATTAATAAGATGAAAAACAAAGCAGAAAGCATTAAAAATGAGTGGACTATTTCGGAGACAGAGTGACTGAGCTCAAAGAGAGAAATACAGGGGCCAGACCATGGCCGCGTGGTTACATTTGCACACTCCACTTTGGTGGCCCAGGGTTTGCCAGTTGGGATTCTGGGCAGAGACCTGCACACTGCTCATCAAGCCATGCTGTTGGCGTCCCACAAAGAAGAATTAGACTGACTTACAACTAACATAGACAACTACATATTGGGGCTTTGGAGACAAGAAAAAACGAGGTAGACTAGAAAGAGATGTTAGCTCAGGGCCAACCTTCCTCACACACACCAAAAAAACAACAGAAATATAGAAATGATTCAGGTGGAGGAGGTGAGAGAACTAAGATTTTTTAAAACCGAGAAAATTCTTTGAGAAATATCCAACTCAATTAGGAAAAGTAACATAAGGATAATAGGCATCCCAGAAGGAGAAGAGGGGAATAAAGGAGCAGAGAGCTTATTCAAAGAAACAACAGCTGAGAACTTCCCACACTTGGGGAGAAACTGGATATACAAGCACAGGAAGCTAACAGAACTCCTAATTATCTCAATGCAAAAGACTTCTCTCCAAGGCATGTTATATTAAAACTGTTAAAATTCAATGACAAAGAAAAAAATATTAAGGACAGCAAAACAGAATAAAATAACCTAAAAAGGAACCTCCATCAGACTTTCAGCAGATTTCTGAGCAGAAACCCTACAGGCCAGTGAGAGTGTAATGATATACTCAAAATACTGAAAGACAAAAACTATCAGCCAAGAATACTCTTACCCAGTAAAATCATCCTTCAGAAGTGAAGGTGAAATAAAAGCTTCCCACACAGACAAAAGCTGCGGGAGCTCATCACCACTAGCCCTGCCACACAAGAAATGTTGAAAGGAGCCCTCCTACCTGAAACTAAAAGGCACAGGTTCACAAGGCTTCAAGCAAGGAGACAGAACCAGACAACTGCAGCCCTGTATCAGAATAAACACTTATAACATAAAGGATAAAGGAGAACAAAGCATCAAAAACAACTATAACCAAAGGAGTGACATCACCATCAAGGTGGAGAGAGTTGTTCCCTTTGTTTTTCCCTTCTAAGTTACAATTAAATGACCATTCATTAACCGGCAGAGGATTCCCTGCACAGCAAAACAGGACATTGGAGAAACCTACACAGCTGTGCATCTGAAGGTGGGTGGGCTGGATCCCCTGGGAGGCAGTCAAACTATGTGAGCACACCTCTCCCCCTCCCTAGCGGTAGCAATCTAGGTTGTGGGTCCTTACACAGCAGCCGGCACAACCATAAGAGGAGGCAGGGGCAGCCCGCCCAAATGAATGCTTTCGGAGTTATAGCCCAGACCATGGGAGCACCCACCAAGTGGCATGGCTCAGCCCCAGTGAAGCAGACCCCACCAAGCACACCAGCTCAGCCAAACCACCTGTGAGCACAAAGCCAGCCTACCCATATGAAGAAGGCACCCCTCCCCTCCTGCCTAGCACACCAGCTCAGCTGGTCCCCAGCTGCAGTGGGCCTGCACCAGAGCAACCCACCAACAGAGCACAGAGGCCCAGCCTGCACATGTGTGTGACCTGCCAAGCAGCTGCAGCCAGCATGCAAAGACAGAGAAACTCTGCCAGCACAACTTCCAGCAGAGGAGCAGGATCAGAAAACACTGCTCCTGCCCCACCCCAAGAGTGTGGGGCGGAATCTGCGGCCTGATACTACCACAAATGCACCAGCAAAGGATCACTTCATCAAACACATGAAGAGCCACAGTAACACTTCAGAGCAGAAGAAAATGACAAGTCTCCAGAAACCAACCCTGAACTCACAGAAATTTACAATCTAAATGACAGGGAATTCAAAATAGTTATCATAAAGAAACTCAATGAGTTATAAGAAAACTCAGGAAGACAGTTCAATGAGCTGAGGAATAAAATTAATCAGCAGAAGGAATTGTTCACCAAAGAGGTTGAAACTCTAAAAAAAAAAAAAAACAAAAATTCTGGATATGAAGAACAGAATTAATGAGATAAAAAATAACCTAGAATCCATAAAAAATAGAGATGTTATGAAGAACAGAATTAGTGATTTAAAGGATATTCAGGTGGAGAAGGAAAGAGAATTAAGATTTTTAAAAAACGGAAAAATTATTTAGGAAACATCCGACTCAATTAGGAAAAGCAACATAAGGATTACAGGTATCCCAGAGGGAGAAGGGAGGGAGAAAGGAGCAGAAAGCTTATTCAAAGAAACAATAGCTAAGAACTTCCCAAACGTGGGGAAGGAACTGGACTTACAAATACATGAACCCAAATACAACTCCTAATTACATCAATGCAAAAGGACCTTCCCCAAGGCATCTCATATTAAAACTGTCAAAAATCAATAACAAAGAAGAAATATTAAGGACAGCAAGGCAGAAGAATATAACCTACAAAGGAACCCTTATAAGGCTTTCAGCAGATTTCTCAGCAGAAACCTTACAGGCTAAGAGAGAATGGAATGATATACTCAAAATACTGAAAGACAAAGACTTCCAGCCAAAAATACTCTATCTGGCAAAATTATACTTCAGATGTGACAGAGAAATAAAAACTTTCCCAGATAAACAAAAGTTGAGGGAGTTCACTTCCACTAGTCCTCCCTTACAAAAAATGACCAAGGAAGGCCCCCTACTGCAAGGAAAAGACAAAGGTTTACAACGCTTTGAGCAAGGAAATGGACAGAATCAGAAAATTGCAGCTCTGTATCAGAACAGGTCAGTAAACAATTCTAACACAAAAAACAAAGGGAAGGAAAGCATCAAAAATAACTATAAACACTTTAACTTAGTCACAAACTCACAACACAGGAAAGAACAATTTGTGACAACAATAACTCAGAAGGGGAAAGGGAAAGTGATGGAACCTGCTTAGGCTAATGGAGATAAGAGGCTATCAGAAAAAGGACTATCTCATCTATGAGATATTTTATACAAACCTCATGGTAACCACTAAACCGAAACAGAGCAGAGACACAAATCATAAAAAAAAAAAAAAGAGAGAGAAAACTGAGAAAATTATCACAGAAAACTACCAAACTGAAATGGCAGTCAGAAACACAAGGGAAAAGAAATAATGGAGGGGCTGGCCCCGTGGCCGAGTGGTTAAGTTCACGCGCTCCGCTGCAGGCGGCCCAGTGTTTCGTCGGTTCGAATCCTGGGCGCGGACATGGCACTGCTCGTCAGACCACGCTGAGGCAGCGTCCCACATGCCACAACTAGAAGGACCCACAACGAAGAATATACAACTATGTACTGGGGGGCTTTGGGGAGGAAAAAGGAAAAAAATAAAATCTTTAAAAAAAAAAAAAGAAATAATGGAAATATAGAACAACCAGAAAACAAGAGATAAAATGGCAGTATTAAGCCCTCATACATCAATAATCACTCTAAATGTAAATAAATTGAAGTCTACAATCAAAAGACACAGAGTAGCAGGATGGATTAGAAAACAAGACCCAACAATATGCTGCCTCCAGGAAACACCTCTCAGTTCTAAAGACAAACACAGGCTCAGAGTGAAGGGATGGAAGACAATACTCCAAGCTAATGGCAAACAAAAGAAACCAGGTGTTGCCATACTTATGTAAGACAAAGCAGACTTCTTCTCGATAAAGGAGACAATGAGAGACAAAGAAAGGCAGTATACAATGACAAAAGGAACATTCCACCAGCAGGACATAGTACTTATGAATATATATGCACCTAACACAGGAGCACAAAAGTACATAAAGCGACTATTAACAGACCTAACAGAAAAAACTGACAGCAACACAATAATAGTAGGGGACCTCAACACCCCACTTACATCAATGGATAGATCATCCAGACAGAAAATCAACAAGGAAATAGTGGAATTAAATGAAAAACTAGACCAAATGGACATAATAAATATATACAGAGCGTTCCACCCAAAAACAGCAGAATACACATTCTTCTCAAGTGCACATGGAACATTCTCAAAGACAGACCATATGCTGGGAAACAAGCCAAGCCTCAATAAACTTAAGAAGACTGAAATCATATCAAGCATCTTTTCCAACCACAATGCCATGAAATTAGAAATCAACTAGAAGAAAAAGGCTAAGAAAGTCACAAACATGTGGAGACTAAGCAACCTTTGGATCAACAAAAAAAATCAAAGGAGAAATCAAAAAAATACCCAGAGACAAATGAAAATGAAAACACAACATACCAACTCTTATGGGATGCAGCAAAAGTTGTTCTAAGAGGGAAATCTATAGCAATACAGGCCTACCACAACAAAGAAGAAAAATCTCAAATAAGTAATTTTAAACTACACCTAGAGAAGTGGAAAAAGAAGAACAAACGAAGCCCAAAGACAGCAGAAGGAGGGAAATAATAAAAATTAGAGGAAAAATAAATGAAGCAGAGACTAAAAAACAAATCAATGAAAGAAAGAATCAACGAAACTAAGAGCTGGTTTCTTAAGAAGATAAACAAAATTGACAAACTCTTAGCCAAACTCACTAAGAAGAAAGAAGCCTCAAATAAATAAAATTAGAAATGAAAGGAGAAATTACAACGGACCACTAAAATACAAAGGACTATAAGAGAATACTATGAAAAACTATATGCTAACAAATTGGACAACTCAGAAGAAATGGATACATTCTTAGACTGACACAACCACCCAAAACTGAATCAAGAAGAAATAGAGAATCTGAACAGACCAATCACAAGTAAAGACACTGAAACAGTAATCAAAAATCTCCCAAAAAACAAAAGTCCAGGACCAGATGGCTTCCCTGGAGAAATCTACTGAAGATTCAAAGAAGATCTAACAGCTATCCTTCTCAAACTATTCCAAAAATATTGAAGAAGACAGAACGCTTCCTAACTCATTCTATGAGGCCAACATTACCCTGATACCAAAACCAGACAAGGACAAGACAAAGAAGGAAAATTACAGGCCAATATCACTTATGAACATAGATGCAAAAATCTCAACAAGATATTGGCAAATTGAATACAGCAATACATTAAAAGGATCATACACCTTGATTAAGGGAGATACATACCAGGGACACAGGGATGGTTCAACATGTGCAAATCAACCAATATGATACACCACATTAACAAATGAGGAATAGGGGGGTGGGCCTGGTGGCACAGCAGTTAAGTTCACACGCTCCGCTTCTCAGCAGCCCAGGGTTCGCCGGTTTGGATCCCATGTGTGGACATGGCACTGCTTGACAAAAAGCCATGCTGTGGTAGGCAGCCCACATATAAAGCAGAGGAAGATGAGCATGGATGTTAGCTCAGGACCAGTCTTTCTCAGCAAAAAGAGGAGGATTGGGGGCAGATGTTAGCTCAGGGCTAATCTTCCTCAAAAAAAAAAATGAGGAATAAAAATCACATGATCATCTCAACAGATGCAAAGAAAGCATTTGACAAGATCCAACATCCATTTATGACAAACACTCTCAAAAAAATGGGAATAGAAGGAAAGTATCTCAACATAATAAAGGCCATATATGACAAGCCCACAGCCAACATCGTACTTAATGGTGAAAAACTGAAAGCCATTCCTCTGAGAACAGGAACAAGACAAGGGTGCCCACTCTCGCCACTCCTATCCAACACAGTACTGGAGGTTTCAGCAATAGGCAAGAAAAAGAAATAAAATGTATCCAAATTGGAAAGGAAAAAGTAAAACTCTCGCTGTTTGTGGGCGACATGATCTTATACATAGAAAGCCCTAAAGAATCCACCAGCAAACTATTAGAAATAATCGATAACTACAGCAAAGTTGCAGGGTACAAAATCAACTTTCAAACCTCAGTTGCATTTCTATACACTAATAACGAACTAGCAGAAAGTCAAGAATACAATCCCATTTACAGTTACACCAAAAATAATAAAACATCTAGGAATAAATTTAACCAAAGAGATGAAAGAACTACACACTGAAAACTTTAAGACATTATTAAAAGAAATCTAAGAAGGGGCTGGCCCCGTGGCCGAGTGGTTAAGTTTGCGCGCTCCGCTGCAGGCGGCCCAGTGTTTCGTTGGTTCGAATCCTGGGCGCGGACATGGCACTGCTCATCAGACCACGCTGAGGCAGCGTCCCACATGCCACAACTAGAAGGACCCACAACGAAGAATATACAAAACAACTATGTACGGGGGGCTTTGGGGAGAAAAAGGAAAAAATAAAATCTTTAAAAAAAAAAAAAGAAATCTAAGAAGACATAAAGAAATGGACAGACAGTCCATGCTCATGGATTGGAAGAATAAACATAGTTAAAATGTCCATATTACCTAAAGCAATCTACAGATTCAATGCAATCCCAATCAGAATCCCAATGACATTCTTCACAGAAATAGAACAATGAATCCTAAAATTTATATGGAACAACAAAAGATCCCAAATAGCCAAAGGAATCCTGACAAAAAAAGAATAAAGCTGGAGGCATCACAATCGCTGACTTCAAAACGTACTACAAAATTATAGTAATCAAAACAACATGGTACTGGCAAAAAAACGGACACGCAAATCAATGGCACAGAATTGAAAGCCAAGAAATAAAACTACACATCTATGTACAGCTAATCTTCAACAAACGAGCCAAGAACCTATGATACAGAAAGGAAAGTCTTCTCAATAAATGGTGTTGGAAAAACTGGACAGCCACATGCAAAACAAGGAAAGTAGACCATTACCTTACAGAATACACAAAAATTAACTCAAAATGGATTAAAGACTTGAATGTAAGACCTGAAACCAAAAAAATCCTTGAAGAAACATGGGCAGTATGCTTTTTGACATCAGTCTTAGCAGTATATTTTTGAATATCACACCTCTTCAGGCAAGGGAAACAAAAGGAAACATAAACAAATGGGACTACATCAGAGTAAAAATTTCTGCAAGGCAAAGGAAACCATGAACAAAATGAAGACAACCCACCAACTGTGAGAAAATACTTGCAAATCATATATGCGGCAAGGGGTTAATTTCCAAAATATATAAAGCACTCATACAACTCAACAACAAAAAACACAAACAACTTGATCAAAAAATCAGCAGAAGATATGAACAGACATTTTTCCCAAGAAGATATACAGATAACCAATAGGCATGTGAAAAGATGTTCAACATCACTATTAGGGAAATGCAAATCAAAATTACAATGAGAGATCATCTCACACCCATCAGAATGGCTATAATTAACAAGAGAAGGAATAACAAGTGTTGGAGAGGATGTAGAGAAAAGGGAACCCCTCTACACTGCTGGTGGGAATGCAAATTGGTGCAGCCACTAGTGGAAAATAATATGGAGATTTCTCAAGATATTGAAAATAGAAATACCATATGATCCAGCAATTCCACTTCTGGGTATTTATCCAAAGAACATGAAAACACTAATTTAAAAAGATACATGCACCCCTATGTTCATCACAGCATTATTCACAATGGCCAAGGCTTGGAAGCAACCAAGGGCCCATCAAGGGATGAACAGATAAAGATGATATAATATAGAGAAATACAATGGAATATTCAGCCATTAAAATGACAAAATTTTGCCATTTGCAATATAGATGGACCTTGACGTTATATGTTAAGCGAAATAAGCGAGACAAAGAAAGACAAATACCATATGATTTCATTCATACGTGGAAGATAAACACATAGATAAGGAGAAGAGATTGGTAGTTAGAGGGGAAGGGTGTGGGGGAAGGCGAAAGGGATAAAGGAGCACTATGTATGGCGACAGAAACAGACTATTGGAGGTGAATACAATGCAGTCTATACGGAAGCTGAAATACAATAATGTACACCTGAGATTTACAGTTACAAAACAATATGACCTCAATAAAAAGAAAACTACAATAAAAAACACTCTGTAACTATGGATGGTGACGGATGTTAACTAGACTTATTGTGATCATTTTGCAATATATGCAAATATCAAATCACTACATTATACACAAACTAATATAATGTTGTATGTCAATTATAACTCAATAAAAATAAAAAAAGGTAAAAGAAAATGGGACCTAAGCCAGAAACCGAACATTTTAAAGGAAGAATGAGGAACAATGGGGAAAAAGTAGACAGAAAGGGAGAAAGTACCCTGAGAGAGAGTACGATTCCGAGGGAGAAAGAAGTCTCAACAGAAGGGGCTGTCAAGATCATCAAATGGTTCAGAAGAGGCCAATAACAACTGCAAATGAGCCAATCAAAGATTTGAAAATGGGAAGGGCACTAGTAGCCTCTGCACAGTTTCAATAGCGTAGCGGAGGCAGTTTCCCTGCAGTGAGTCGAAAGGTTTGGAATAAGGGAAAGAGCAATGAGGCGAAAGAACAAGGAGCATGGCAGGATCAAAAGGAGGAAGTATTCCTTGGTTTGTTCGTTAGGCTAGAACAGACTTTTGAGAAGTTAATCCAAATTTATTTTAGATACCACATCCGGACTTCGTTATAGACACCTAATCACAAGTTTAAGAAATACTCTTTCCTCCAAACTGAAATACTTACAGATGATGAAATTATATGATATCTGGGATTTGACTCAAAATAATCCAGGGAGAAAGGAAATAATTGCAGATAAAGAAAAAGGTAAAATAAGATTGGCCATGAGTTGCTAACTGTTGAATCTGGCCGAGAACTACATAGTGGCTCACGTGCTCTTCTCTTCTTCTCTGAATATGCTTTAAACTTTGCACAATAAAATCATTTTTGAAAGAAATACTCTCTAAAAGATGCTCAATTATTTTCCACTTTTATGTATAATCACACGCCGTTCTCTTAAATTGTCAAATAGGCAATACTGATTTTTACCAGGGTATATCATGAGGTTTTCTTAGCAATGACTATACATTAATTGCTGAATTATCTCAATTTCTCACTTAATCTTCCATCTGACCAAGCAATTTCATATTCAACTAGGTGAAAAAAACAGCTGAAAGCTGATCCTATAGTTCTGGGTCACAGTTTAAGAGTCTATCCCCTATAGAATTCTATTTCACAGCATTCCTATTACAGCACAAAAGAGTGCTTATCTTGTAGTCACAGCTTTATATAAAATGTCTGCAATTACCTCTACATTTTGATCTAAAAAAGCGAACTTTAAATTAAGAACCATATGAATTATCTTTCAGTTCTGCCACTAATTTAGCTTACGACCTTCATCAAGTCTCTGAACCTGTCTAAACCTCAGTTTCCTCAAGTTCTTAGTAAGGAACTGGAGCTAAACTCCAGGTAATGTCCAATTCCAACTTCCCAGGATTCTACATGCCTGTTCTACAGGAAACCTGAACACATTCACAACTCAGGCGGACCACCATCTGGACCAGGAGTTCTCCAAGTGTGGCCAACGAAGCCCGAGAGATCCCTGAGACCCTCTCAGAGAGTCAACAGGACCAAACTATTTTCATGATACTACTAAGACACTGGCCTTTTTCACTGTGGTTACATTCGCCCGAACGACGCAAATGCAGTGATGGGGAAAACTGCTACCACTTTAGCGAGAATCGAGGCAGAGGCATCAAACTGCACGAGTGTCACTGTCCCCACAGTAAAAACAATGTGGCACTCAAGAATACCTTTGACAAAGCAGTAAAATCTATTAATTTTATTACATCTTAATCCTCAAATACACATCTTTTTAATATCCTAGATGGCAAAATAGAAATTGCACAGAGCACTTCTGTTGTAAAACAAAGTATGATGGTTCCTTAAGGAAAATATTTGTGTGAATGTCTGAGTTGTAATCTTCAGGAAGTGATCTTTTTTTCCCCATGAAATACTATTTTTACCGAAAAGAATGACTAACAAACTCTGGTTATTCAAACTTGAGTTTTTGGCAAACTTGGGTTTTTTTGTTTGTTTTTTGAATGAAGATTGTCACTTCAAGGAAAGCAAATGACTGTATTTACCGACGATGATAAAATCCAAATGAAAAGCAGAATCTGGGAAAACTTGCATCTACCACCTTGAGCATAACAGCTTAATGTTGTTTAAGTTTAAATAGTTAAAAGACTTCTCTGATGAGATCAAAATATGATTTTTTTTGGATATTACAATAAATTTGAAAGATCTGCATAACTCAGTCAAACAATTATATCCCAAATGACTAATACATCGTGTTACAAAACCATGCATGAGTAAAAGACCCATTCAATGTGCAAAACAGACCAGTGGATTGTAATGTAACAAAGTACAAAAAGTTCACTAATACAGTTTAAGATTCCACTTTGGAACTTTAAGAAATTACCACTTGCTGCGTTGTGGTGAAGAATCAAAGAAGAATATACACAATTATCCGAAAAGGCTAAATTAATACTTCCTTTCCCAACGATATATCTGTGTGAGGCCAGATTTCCTTCATACACAGTTAAACCAAAACAACACAATGCAACAAACTGAATGCATAAACAGATATGACCCCGCAGCTATCTTCTATTAGCTTAGACATCGAGATTGACAAAAGCGTAAAATAGTGCCACTCTTCCCACTGTTTTGTTTTGGAAAATAGTTATTTTTCATAAAATACATCATTTCTGTTAACATGCATTTATTTATTATTGTTATTTTAAAATGCATTAATTTTTAAGTTTCTAAATTTTACTTTCTAATACAGTAAATACTGACTAGATATTTTGATATTAGATTGATTACAGAACCAAATAGATAAAAGTTTTACAGTCTTCAATAATTAAGAGTGTAAAGGAGTCCTAAGAACTGAGACCCGCTGATCTACATAAAATCTTACCACATCCTTTGCTGGGCAGTGCATACTCTCTAGTCATTCACAACCTAGTGACAGTAGGGGAGAATGAAAGAAGATACACATATATTACATAACCTTTGCTGAATATTATAATACAGGTGTAATTCCAAATAGTAAATTTCGGAAAGCTACTCTGAAAGATTTAATTCAAGCAGGTCCTGAAAAGTGGATGAGACTGACTAAAGGAAAGTGCATTCCAGACAAAGTCTGTTTGAACAAAGACTGTAGGGAGACGGCAGAATGGGGCCACGTGTGGGGAACACGTCAATGGGGCAGAGCATGATACAGCGGCAGAAGTGTGACGAGTGCTAAGGTGGAAAAGTGGGCCAAGAGATGAGACCACAAAGGGATTCAAAGCACAAAATAAAAATTTGGATTCTAAAATGTATTAATGAAAGGCTGGTAGGGGTTCTTATTGAGCAGGAGAATATTACAATCAGCTTTCTACTGTGAAACATAACCCTAATGGCAATGCACAGGATAGACCGTACACTGAGGAAAAAGGGCCACATACAGGGAGATGCGTCTAGAAGGAAAGGTAACGACGTCTGACTCAGAGGGGGCAGAAAGTGAAGTCCGACCTTCCAGAAGCAGAACAAAGTTTGGCAACTGATGGAATAGAAAAGTGCAGAGGGAAAAGGGAGTGCGAGCTCTGAGCATGAATGGGAGCAAGGGGATGGTGAGGGAAAGAAGGCAGAAGTTTCTGAAAGGAGGAGGATCTGACGGGGACACGTGACAGTTTAAGACGTCTGCAGAGTATCAATGCTGGTCAAGATGATAATAGAAAGAAATTCTGGATAAAATCTGCATAAAAGTAAGAGTTGGAACCGTGGGGCTGATATAATTATCAAAAACAAGAATAGAGCAAAGTGTCAAGGCACATGAACAATAAGGCTGTGGGCAGAGAAAATTATCAGTAAAAACAAAACAGGAAAAGTCAGAGACCTGAGAGAGCAGATGAACACAGAAGCTATGAGGAAGGAGTTCAAGAAGGTTAGTCGTTCACTAGCTGCAGAGGCGGAAAAGAAGAACCATCTACGAGGCCAGAGGATCTATTAAAAGGAGGTTACAGAGGGGCCTCTGTGGAGTGCTTAGGGACAGAACACAGATTACAATGAATCTGCGTTCATGGCCTCATTAGCATGGTATTAGGTACAGAAGATAAGTATTTTACCCTGGGCTACATGAAAGTATGTTTTCGAAACAACAGTTTTCTGCTTTTCAACAGTAAAATTTTCTTTTAAGATTTTATTGTTTTTTTCCTTCTTCTCCCCAAAGCCCTCAGTACTTGGTTGTATATTTTAGTGTGGTTCCTTCTAGTTGTGGCATGTGGGACACCGCCTCAGCATAGTTGATGAACCGTGCCACATCCACGCCCAGAATCCAAACCAACGAAACCCTGGGCCGCCAAAGTGGAGTGCACGAACTTAACCACTCGGCCACGGGGCCGGCCCTGACAATAAGAATTTTTAATAAAACTACCTCTCTAAAATTTATCTGTTAGTTTCAGAGAATTTACTTCAGAGTCACAAAAAATACTGATTTTAGCACTTAAACACAGAATATTAGCATTTACCTCATAAATTTTATGATGCAAAAACATTTACTACTGTGCTGTATATTTAACCCCAACCCATTGCTTAAAAGAATATTATTAGTGTAGATAAGCCTACTAAAGTACAATTTTAGTGCAAATCTAACAAATAGAATTTATTTAATTAAAAAACCCTATTATCCAATCCCTTTGTGTCAGTAATATCAAGTACAATATGAGACCAAAATTAATTTAGGTATATTTACATGAAATGTATATTCAGCCAGACCTATGTTTATGCAAAGGTAGTATGTGAAAGGTCCTTTGTTTTGCCAAGGAAGATTAGCCCAAAGCTAACATCTGCTGCCAATCTTCCTCATTTTTTTCTTGAGGAAGGTGGTCCCTGAGCCAACATCTGCACCAGTCTTCCTCTATTTTATACGTGGATTGCCACCATGGAGCGGCTGATGAGCAATGTAGGTCCGTGCCTGGGATCCAAACCCACGAACCCAGGCCACTGAAGCAGAACACACTGAACTGAACCACTATGCCGTGGGACCGACCCCAGAAAGACTCATATTTATTAGTATAATCTAGAACACAATCATTTCTTTTACAAAAGGATTCTTCCCTCTCCAAAAGAAATCACTACTGGGATCCTTTAAATAAATAAGTTTTCCCAGGATAATAAAAAATTACAATTGAATTCTTCATTCAATTTACATAAAACTTCACAGGAATATGTTTGTTTGAAGCAAATTCATGAAGGATGTAATTAAAATGGGCAGTTGGCAAGGGGTTTGAAAATCGTAAGGAACGGCTTGGACTTGGCACACCGATCAGCTGGCAGGGGAAGTGGGAGCACTGTGCAGAGCCAGATTCCGACAAGAGGGCAGAAAAGGGCCTCACACAGACGCTGTCTGCCTTAGACACGAGAGCAGGCAAGAGCTGCAAGGAGGGGCATGACGTTACCACCCCTTGTTTAGATATGGAAAGACACAACAGATTAGTCCTGAAGGGGTTTCAAAGCTTTGACTCTTTAAAAGAACACACAGAAAAAGGTAACGGGGAATTCTAAATGGGGTAGAGGCTCTGGGGCCAGACCACCTGAAGACATCTCTTAGCTCTGCCCCTCACTACCTGTATCACTTTAACAAGGTACTTAGACCTCAGCTCGCTCAGCTGTCAAATGGGATAAGAAGAGCCACCCCAAGGGCCATTAGAATCAAATATGAAAATGACTACAAAACACTCAAAGAGGTGGCGTATCATTGGCCCTCAAGAATTATTAGAATTGTACTGTCCCAGGATCATTTTAGATCACTCATTCAACCCATCATTATAACATACTGCCACCTCCCAACCCATGACAGAAACCTTTCACTGTGTAATCATCCTGACCTACTCAGCTGTCTCTATGTTCTGAAAACACTAATCTATGCCAGTGTTGTAAGCCAAACAGGAGAATCCTCGAAAACAGGACCAAAGTCCACAAGATCCTGGACCACTTCCAGAAGCACGCCTCTAATAACACCCCATTCTCTGACACACTAACATTTCTGTATACAGCTGTCAGGCTACCTCCATTTTCGCTAATAACTCACTAAAATCATGAAATTAAACAACAGGTTTATAAATTCCTAATTTATGCTCCACCTCCCCTTCAAAAAGCAAACTTATCAGTAGTTGTATCCCTATGAAAAACAAAATTCTGACTGAAATAAATTTTCTTTTTCTGGTTTCTAAAACAAGTGTAGTGAAATCTGGCCATACATTCTAACTCGTCCTGATGCAGGCTCGGGGAGCCGAGGAGTCGAAAGAAAGATTTCCTGGACTCTCAAGGTCTGGCAGTAGTGCTCCTCTATTCAGAGAATAGGATGGAGTAGCATGGGGACAGGACCCAGGGGCAGTAAGAGCTGCAGCATGGGGACAGGCGGGCAGTGAAGAGCTGCAGCATGGGGACAGGACCCAGGGGCAGTAAGGGCTGCAGCATGGGGACAGGACCCAGGGGCAGTGAAGAGCTGCAGCATGGGGACAGGACCCAGGGGCAGTAAGAGCTGCAATGAGTTGAGGGTTGGGCTAAATTTATAAGACATAAGTATGTGAGTTATTTCTCTATAAGATAAAGGAAAGATCATGTAAAAATTCATTAAAATGGTATCAGTGCAGGTGGGGTCTGGTTATCAGGTGGTCATATAACTTTGGATGTGAATCAGGTTGAATCAGGTCAGGATGTCCTACGCTTCTCAGAGGATGACACAGATGGGTATGTAGGCCAGGCTTTTCTCCCTGGGGCAGCTTTGATCCTCATCAATTCGATCCCCTCTTGCTCTCCCCTCCCCACCACACCAAACAGAAAATCTTTCTCAAACTCATATAAACCTCCTCAATCAGCCATTGATACATGGTGACTAGTTTTATATTTATACTCATCTGTTTTCTCCCTCACCTCAATGGCCAACACAAGCCATAGTTTTGTCTGAAACCTCAAGCAAAAGAACAACAAATACATAAATCATCTTGCTATTCTCATCTTCAAATCAACAATGATGGACGGGAAAAGCAGAGAAATGAATACATTCCTCTTCAGAAAACAGACACATGCATACTTTGTTCTTTCCCAAAATACCAAGAGGGTAACAAACAGCAAATCATGCCCACAAACCAAAACACAGCTGTTTCATCTAATTTTAGGAAAAAAATAACAAAGAACCAGAAAAAAGTTCTCTCTGGAATAACTCAATCCTAAAATCAGAGAAATTCAAAGAGCAGAACATGGAAAAACCAACAGCCTCAATTCTCCCCTGTGGGATGCTAATCCCAAAAGTGTCAAATCAAAAGAAACAATACGTTTTTAGATCTCACAAGAGTCTGAAATGGCTCCTTTAAAAAAAAACCCACTTAACAGAGAAACTATCTAAATGTATGATTCCCAAGCACAAGTGCTATTTGGTTCACTCCAAATCTATTTCTTTTTTCACCATACTCTTTTAAAGACAAACTGAGAAATGAATTTGTTAAAAAAAAAAAAAAAAAAAGACTACTCAGTAATAACATTTACACCCAGAAGTATCCTTTCTTTGTATGTGAAAGTCTCATAGTCAGGTATTTGATACTTAATTGCTCAGCCCTAGGCAATATGGTTCTTCCTTTTCTGGGAGCTGTGAACAAGACTGTCCAGCTTAATCTGCAGCAGAAGCTTAATAAAAGAATCTTATACTACTTTTTCCCCAGAACCCTCAAGAGAAACAAGAAAATATAAACTACAATCTAATTGTTTTAGTGGGAGTACTGCTCATATACTAGGGCCTTCATACCATTTCTATAAAGAGAGAAACACCTTTCTTTAGTAATCCTCAGGAATCTGTCCAAAATAAAGAGACTTTTAGCGAAAATTCAGATTACCCAGTAAAACTGGCATTAGCAGAAAACAGGTAAATAACAGCATACTGGGACAGATTTATACAGAAACTTAATGTGTTTTTAAAAGGAAGATGAAAAATTCTTTCTTAACTTCTATGAATTGCTACTACACCAAGCCTGTGTTCTGGTGTTTTTGCCCTCAAGAGTCCAGGTGAGCAGGATGTATAAATTTCAGAAGGCAAAGGACTTTCCTTGCCAAAATTGTTTAAACTTAGTCGTTAAAAAAATCTTTAATGAAAAACATTTATTCTATCAAAACAAGACTACCTAATGAAGAAAATGTCAGAAAACCTTGCTAAGGCATAACAATCTATTAATGAAAGCACTTTATGTTAAGATCTAGATCATGGTTTTCACTGGGTCACGGGGGTCACCAAACGTGTTCGATTAAATGAGAACGGGAATCAACTACTTTCTAAAAGCATGTAAAAGACAAGTAGTCTCAAGCATTTTGCAGATGTATCACAATGCTAAAAGCCCTTTAAAATGCACCAAGGAAATGCTACAAATTCCCAAAGGTTCTAATCAATGCTCTAGTTATTCTCCATTCTCCACCTGCCCCACGGCACCCCCAACCCCCTCCGCTCTGTTCCTGCCTAGGAGGATGAGCCGGCAGAGATCATCACCTAGGCTCCCAGGTGGGTTCCAGCAATAGAAGTCACTGGCTGAGACCTGAAGACAGAGGGAGGAGAGGTCAGGAAGCTGCCCTCCCTGCCCGCCTGTCTCAAAGTCACAGCTCCCCTGGGCGCTCCTTCACAAAGCCGGCTCTCTGCTCTGGTAACCTCTGGAGAACCAAGGGCTTCTTGCCGCTGCTATTCCCTGGCTGCTTCACACCCTTGTTTGTCCCCTAACCTTTGTAGTCTCTTCATCTGCACCATCCAGGATGAAATCTCTTTCCTCTGGGACCTTGCCTGATGCAGCTAACAATACCAAGTCTGGTTATTCAAAAACACTACATTATCTAAAAAAAAATCCAGTTTAAAAATCCAGTTTAAAAAGTCCTTAAGATCTATACAGGCATTGGGGCCAGTGTGGTGGCATAGTGGTTAAATTTGTACACTCTGCTTCGGCAGCCCGGGGGTTCGCAGGTTCGGATCCTGGGTGTGGACCTAGAAACTGCTCATTAAGCCATGCTGTGGTGGCGTCCCACATGCAAAATAGAGGAAGACTGGCACAGACGTTAGCTCAGGGACAATCTTCCTCACCAAAAATAAACAAATAAAAGATATACATGAGCATCATTTATGTAATATTGCTGTTTGTATAACTGTTTAAAAATTAAACATAACTAGCTCACTTCCAAATGAAGCTAGTTAACAAGCTGAAATACTCATTACAATTAAACTTAGGTGTGAAATTTAACACTGTATTGACCTCTCAAGATAAATGCTATAAGCCTCACTCAAATAAGCTTAAAAGAAAAAAATTAATGCAGAGATTCTGGTAACTGATATTTCACTTCCCTCTACTATACACTGCCTGATTAATCAAAGCAATTTTTTTTTATCATTTTTTTTTTAAGATTGGCAACAGTTGTTAGCTCAGGTGCCAATCTTTTTTTTTTCTTTCTGCTTTTTCTCCCCAAATCCCCCCAGTAAATAGCTGTATACTTTAGTTGTGGGTCCTTCTAGTTGTAGTATGTGGGACACCGCCTCAACATGGCCTGATGAGTGGCACCATGTCCCCCGGGATCCGAACCAGAGAAACCCTGGGTGGCCATAACGGAGCGCGTGAACTTAACCACTCGGCCACAGGACCAGCCGCTCAAAGCAATTTTTTGTTATCGTTGAAACCCTCCCTAAGCACAGGATAAAGAAAAGGTTTAAGTCAGCGGTTCTCAAATTTTGGTGTGCAACTCAACTGAGAAGCTTCTTAAAATGCTACCGCCCAGGCCCCTGACAGGTGTTTTTATTAGTTCCCCAGATAATTCTGATGCACACCTACATTTCAGAACTACTTAAAACCGGCAACTTCAAGATTCCGCCCAAATCTCCAATACATTGCTTTTTTCCTTTTGGATGAACATTCCACATTAAACATGTCCCCCCCCCCCCCAAAAAAAAGACCAACATAGTAATAATAATAATGCACACTAATTATGCACCAGTGTGATACGTGCTTTACAAGTCTTATCTGACTGAGTCTTCACAAGAGCCACACCAGGTAGGAAATACTGTTGCCTCCATTTTACAGATGAGAAAGCAGGCCCGGAGAAACTAAGTAATGTGACCAAGGTAATGAGTGGTCAAACCAGGATGGCCTCAGGTCACCTGTCCTCTCACCCAGGAGCAGGCAAACAAGTACATGCACAAGCAGGACTAAGCCTGAGGGCCAAGCAATTAGGCAAGCAATAACCCTCTCCTCCCTTCCCTCCCCCCAGCCCCCACCATTCACCCAACAAGCTCTCTAGACTCTTCCCTCCCCCCATTGCTCACTCAGCAAGACCTTCCTTCTCCATGGTGTGCCATCATGTACTGGTGGAGTCACAGGTCTGTATGTATTGCACATAAGTACCTACTCCATGCTAAGTACTATAAGGAATCCAAATTCCAGCTCCACCACGTGCTGGCTGTGAGCTTGAGCAAATTTAACATCTCCGTGCCTCAGGTTCCTAATCTGTGAAAGGTAGGTCATAATATCAAGTGCACCAAAGGGACCTCGCGGTTAACTGAGCTGATGTAAAGTACTCACTTGACATAGTACCTGACACAGGGCAAGAGCTCAATAAACAATAACTGATACTAAAATTATACTTTGCCAACCACCTCTCTTACAAAATTCAACACACCAGTCCCAGGTCCCACTCATTTTCTCTCAGCCGTGCTTCCTGAGACTGTGATAAAGATGGAACATCCTCTTATTTATCAGGAGCAGACTGGTTAACGGTGCTGTACATCAGTGGACTGAAGGCCAGGGGTAGAACAGTTTGCAGCAAATGAGTCTTTTAGTGGCCCTCAAATTGCCGCTTTGACAATTATTTCCCAACTTTAGGGTCAGCCCTGTTGATTACATACTAGTATGAGGAGTCTATAATTAACTTAATTCAAAACAACAATAAAATATCAGTACAGAGACTTGGTCTTCATTTATCACTGAATCATCAGCACCTAGACCTGTGCCTAGCCCATGGCAGACACTCAGTAATTGTTAAAGGAATGGAGGCATAAAGGTGTCAGCACAGACACAACTCAGCTCATTGGCGAGCCTCCACAAAACAGGGACAATCATCAGACCAACACCAATGTGTCAAGTACTACAAGTTACTTTCAGAAGTCCCCCAGAATATTTTTCTCCTTTCTTTTTTAACTAATTGTTGGCTTTTCTTTAAAAACTCTCCAACTAGAAAAGTTAATTACCAACCTCAGTTCCATTAATCTATTAAATATCTTCAAGTTCCATAATAATATCATGCTCATCTTCTACCTTATGTTAAAAAAAAAACTTGTAGCTATTTAACAATTATCACTTTAGTGACCCTGACTTTTCAGAACTTCCTTAACCATCTGAATTAAAGCCATAAAATGAAATAAGTCACGGCTAAGAGGTTTACCCTAACGTCTAAGAGAGAGAGAAGTGGGGGGGCGGGCCTACTGCAGGAATACAGTAGAAGTTCTGTTCTCAACTCTGCTTCTAAGAAGCCACATAGGTGACCTTGAACAAGATACTTAATTTTTTGGTCTCCATTTTCTCATCTGCGGAATAGGAATAAGTATCACATCTACTTCATCAAGTATTTTTAAGGACCAAATGTACATAAAATGATTTCCAAAACAATCGCCATACAAATGCAAGGTGTTAACTTTTGACATAAACATCTTCAGATTTTAAATGGATGTTTCAATTTATCTTTCTCTTTACATCTCGGTCACTCTTCCTATTTCCTAGATCCAAAGATCTGCCAGAACAGGGAAGAAGCACTTCCCACCTTGGTCATATTTCAAACACAGGAGGCCCTCAGTAAATACTACTGAAAAAGATGCCCATCCACATATCACGGAAATTTTAAAATTCGGCTGTATGCAATCCATTACTTGTAAAGGTCAAACAGCAGATTACTTTCAAACAAAAAAAACAAGTGACGCCACATTCATTAAAGATGCCTGTGGCCTTGCCAGGAGCACCGCCTGCCTTTGTGCACATTACTCAGGCGGACGGGAATATTCACCTCTGTGAATATCACCCAAGGAATGTGCTTGAGTATCTGGTTTCACCAGAGACAGTCTTTCTGCACAGAAAAGGACTTCCCCTCTCTTCAGCACTAGCAAGACTTCTAAAGATGCCAGAGTTGTTCCTCCAGTTTTCTTTCCTATGCTTCAGTACTCACAGGGAGAACTGCTGGGCGACTTCTGGCCATTTCTCAAACCATTATGTCATTCTTATACTACTCAATAACAAAAAAAGTTTATTTTTGAAAACTGTAAATAAAAAGATATTCCAATACTTATATTTTAAGATTATTAACAGTACACTAAATGTCATAGAAAAGTATAACTGTTTTAAATGCAAAACATCCTTGTTCCTCTGAACATTATATAATGCCTCAAAATTACAATGTAAGCTTATTTAACTTTAGTTAGTTCTTGATTATCTACACATACACACAAAAGCAGACGTGTTACAGATCATCCATTAATAATTTACATTAAGCCCTTGGATGATGGTTTTGTATTTACAGTTGAATATGAGTATCCTTTTTTGGGGGGTGGGGGGGAAGATTAGCCCTGAGCTAACATCTGCCACCAATCCTCCTCTTTTTGCTGAGGAAGACCAGCCCTGAGCTAACGACCATGCCCATCTTCCTCTTCTTTATATGTGCGACGCCTACCACAGCATGGCGTGCCAAGCAGTGCCATGTCCGCACCCGGGATCCAAACCAGGGAACCCTGGGCTGCTGAAGTGGAACATGCACACTTAAACACTGCACCACCGGGCCAGCCCCATTTTTTTTTCCTTCTTCTTCCCAAAGCCCCCGAGTACGTAGTTGTATATTCTAGTTGTAGGTTCTTCTAGTCGTGGCATGTGAGATGGAGCCTCAGCATGGCTTGATGAGTGGTGCTAGGTCCACACCCAGGATCCGAACCAGCGAAACCCTGGGATGCAGAAATGGAGCTCGAGAACTTAACCACTCGGCCACACCGCTGGCCCCTGAGTATCCTTGAGGTGCAAAATTCCTAATATTTCACACCAAATAACGAAACACCTGTAAAAGCAGTCACCCAACTCAGCCTTCCTATCCTCCTGCTCCTTTACCCCAACTACACTCTACTGCTGAAATGACTCCTAGTTTGTTACAAAAGATGGACTTTGTGTGCTCATTTTGTCGCTTATATCTATTACAGCTCAAGGGACATTCCTGAAATAAACATAGGCCATAAAAAAAAATTGTCCTAAAAGTACAAATGACAATTTAATCAGAATCTAAAAACGACTTCCCCCCTGCTAGGATTTCGGCATTAATTATGTAATATTTGAAAGACAGCTAGCGAATTTATGGGCAACAACCTATCTCATTTGAGGGAAATTTTAAAATTCTATACTAACATTTTAGCTACAATGAAAACTAGTGTTACAGCCTAATTTTAGTTCCTATAAAGCTATCAAAATAAAAAAGTGCACAGTATGTATAATATTCTAGAATTTTCACCAGAAATCATAAAGCAACATCATATCACCGTTCAAGGCTGTTAACTTAAGAATGAAAATAGACACAGAATTCAAAATTAGTTCCAGAACCACATTCATGGCCTATTTCATCCTCACTCCTGTGCACCTTCTTCAAATCTCCAGTTACATTCTTTAACACAATACCAGTTCTGCAGGCTTACCTGAACAGTCTACTAAATGAACGGCTGGTTTCACGTCCGGTCAAAAGACTTGGGTGTGAATCCAGACTTTGTCCCTCTGGAGCTACACGACCTTGAGCATATATGTAATCCTCTGAGCCTAAAATTCCTTATGTGTAAAAAGACAAGACCACCAGCTTTGATAATAGTCTGTCAATCAAGTCCCTCAGTTACTGTTCCGATTACAGTAGATGCCTAACAATGGGTGACAACCTTGTACTACTAAAGGGCCAACTCACAAATTATTACAAAGTATCTCATTATGGGGGGTCACAACTAACCTGTATGAGATTTATTAAAGCTTTAATACTTTTTTCAATCTTTTACTCAAGATGTTTTAATATATAGAAAGGAAAATTTCACAGAGGTTAGAAACCTTTTTAAAACTGACATTTTACATATCAAAGATGGAACTTCAATAATCAACAGACAGTGAAAATTAGTTAATTTTTTAGAAAAATGTTTGGGGTGCTCATATTTATTCAAACCTCACATGGTCAAAATTTTTAAACATTCTAAAGAAAGCTGTATTTTAGAACCTAGAGACAGCCCAGTTATCTAAACAATGGGCTACACGACACACCACAGTCTCCAGGCAAAGTCACAACAGGATGAGAAAAGAGCCCTCAGCCTCTCTCAGATTTCCTGGCCACTGTTATTTTAAAACTTGATCACATAAACACAAACAGAGGGAAAAAATCTACTTCAGATAAGCTCCACGGGTTATGATTTATGATCTCTGTTTTTATTATCTTGCATTAATTTACATTAAATATTGCAATAGCTCATTACATTTTTTTGCTCGTGTTTCTAGGCACTAATAAAGAATATATGTATATTACATGTAGTTTTACATATTACAAATTTCTAGCTTTTAATCACGATAATCTTTTCTTAAAGTTGCTCATCACTTCTGTTACTGCCTTTTAAAATCAGTTTTTGAAAACAAAAAGCTGGGAGAACAATAGCATGTCACACAGAACATACAAACGCAACGGGCAAATCTGCCTACAACTAAAAGGACTTCTGTTCACCACTGCATGTAACGCCTGCCCAACTGAAAATACTCCAAATGAGGTGGACATTTAAAAGTCAATGAGTTATTTTGAACAGTTGCATTGTTTCAAGATCTGGCTATAGTCCAATCTGTGGTGTTTCTAAAATTAATGGTAAAAGACACCAAAGTAATTTCTTCACTAAACAATTTCTTTCCAGTTGGAAAATCACAACCCAAGACATCTGTGAAGTTTAGTTAATTTGTACAGAAACGCCATTTTGCAGCCAACCTTTGTACCCTGACCACTATCAGCCCAAGTTCAAGATTCACATTTTACGGTGTTAATAGTATCAGCTAAGTCTTAAGAATATTAATTTTTAAAACTCTCAAGCTCTGACTTATTCAGATATACACCTACACCACCAAAGCAAAACAGCGAATGAAACTTTTATTTAGCACCTACAGCAGTCTATTAAGTTCTACTAAGTTGGAGCAGTCCTAGTTCCTATTATCTGTAGATTAGGATTTAAGCATTCCTTCACCATACCCTTTACGCCAGATAAAATGTAATATGCTTTCTGAAATTATATGCAAGTATTTCTGACATGGATGTTCTCGTAATAACCATATCAAATTATTTCCAAGTTACAATCCTAGAGTCTGAGCATTTTAATTTTAATTCTAAAGAGTTTTTGGGAATTAAAAAATATAAAAGCTGTTGGTTAGGAGCAGGTATATAAATCAGCACACTCCGACCAGCTAGAGTACAAATGCAGCTTCAGACAGCCCCGACCCGGTCCCGGACCCGGCCCAACTGCCAGGGCGGCAGCGGACCGACCCCCCGGAGCAAGCGGCCCGCTCCCGCACTGGGTCCCCGCCAGCCCGCGAAGGGACAGCCCGGCCGGACGCCGGGGCTCCGCTCCGCCCGGAGCCGGCGCACGCACACGGGCACCCGGCGACGACCGGCGCCGACGGAGCGCTCCCCGCGCCGCCGCTCACCTGCCGCCCCGCCCGCGCGTCCCGGCGGCCGAGCGGCCCGAGCAGGGCGCGCGGGACGAGGCCCGGCGCCGACGCCCGCCGCGGGGCTCCGGCACTCACCGGGCGGCCGCGAAGGCAGGTGCGCGGCGGCGGGCTACCTGTGGCCGGTGAGACCGGAGGGCGGGCAGGAGGGTGCGAGGGAGAGCGAAGAGGGCGACGACCCACAAGGCGGGCGGCGGAGACCAGGCTGGGCTCGCTTCCTGCTCGGACCGACGCCGGGTCCTTCTCCGCCGGCCGGCCGGCGCCCCGCAGAGCCCCCGGGCCCGCGCACGTCACGGCTACGGAGCGCCCGAGGGGGCGGGGCGGGGCGAGGGGCAGGGAAGGGCGGGGCGAGGGGCGGGGCATGGGGAAGGGGTGGGGCGAGGCGAAGGGAGGGGGCGGGGCGAGAGGGGCGGGGCGAGGCGAGAGGGAAGGGGCGGGGAGAGGGGCGGGGCGAGGGAAGCGGAGGGGCTGAGGGGAGAGGAGAGGAGGGGAGGAGGGAAAGAGAGGGGAGGGGGGAGGGGAAGAGGGGGGAGGGGAGGGGAGGGGGAGGGGAGGAGGGAAGGAGAGGGGAGGGGGGAGGGGACGGGAGGGGGGAGGGGTGGGAAGAAAGGGCGGGAGGAGGGGAAGGAAGGGGAGGAGGGGAGGCTCGAGGCGGGCCAGAGGGGCGAGGCGGGCGGAGGGGAGGGGAGGGGAGGCGGGGAGGGAGGGGGCCGCGGGGGCGTGGGTCCCCGGCCTGGGCGAGGTTCCGGGGTCGGGTTCCTGTGCCTGCAGAACGGCATCTTTGGCGGCGGCCGTGGTTTGCAACCCCTGGGAGCCGATGCTTTGGGCCAGGCGCGGTGACTGTGCGGGGTGGCCCAGCGAGGCGCAGGGAGCCCGGCGTGGCAGGGAGCGCGATGCGGGGGCTCTCGGGGGCCGGTGGGCGCGCAGAGAGAGAGCACGCTCCTGCACAGCAGGCCAGTCCGCTTTGGGAACATGGCTCTGAGACGGGAGTTCTGCATTTCTTTGGCCTCAGCCCTGCTACTGTTTTACTTCTCAGAGCCCTGATCTTCTCTGTTGTTTTTATTTTACTGGGGTTTTTTTGGTTTTGGGGGTTTTTTTTGAAGATTTTATTTTCCTTTTCCTCCCCAAAGGCCCCTGGTACATAGCTGTGTATTTTTAGTTGTGTCTTTCTAGTTGTGGCATGTGGGATGCCGCCTAAGCATGGCCAGAGGAGCGGTGCCATGTCCACGCCCAGGATCTGAACCACCCGAAGTGGAGAGCCGGGACTTAACCACTGAGCCAGGGGGCCAGCCCGTATTTTACTGTTTTTATAAGTGACGTACCTCTGAGTCATATTTGAAAATTAAATATGAAATAGCTATGCAAAGTTGAATTATATGATGAAGACATACATTCCCTTTAAGAAATAAAGAAGCTTCTTTAAAGAAAATGAAATGGTAATTGACTATAATGCTCAATGTCTCTGCTGAAAAAAGTTACTAGGTAGCTATATGTGAGAATTACACTTATTTCTGCAACATTTCTGAGTGTAACTAGTTAATTTTAGAAATCTGGAAGATTCAGGGGCTGGCCTCATGGCCAAGTGTTTAAGTTCCCTTGCTCCGCCTCCAGTGGCCCAAGGTTTCGCCGGTTCAGATCCTGGGCGCAGACATGGCACCGCTCGTTAGGCCATGCTGAGGGTCATCTCACATGCCACAACTAGAAGGACCTACATCTAAAATATACAGCTATGTACTGGGGGGATTTGGGGAGAAAAAAAAGAAATCTAGAAGATTCTGATAGGAGACAAGTTTCAGATATTCAGATGTTCCACAGTTCTTCTGGTGGAAAAGCTAAGTTGTGATGAGATATTTTAGCATACAACTAAAACAACAAAATATTAAGAATGAAATAGGATACCAAAACCGGACAAGGACAACACAAAAAAAGAAAATTACAGGCCAATATCACTAATGAACATCGATGCAAAAATCCTCAACAAAATACTAGCAAATCAAATACAACAATACATTAAAAAGATCATACATCATGATCAAGTGGGTTTCATTCCAGGGATGCAGGGATGGTTCAACATCAGCAAATCTATCAAGGTGATGCACCACATTAACAAAATGAAGAATAAAAATCACATGATCATCTCAATAGATGCAGAGAAAGCATTTGACAAGATCCAACAGCCATTTATGATAAAAACTGTGAATAGAATGAGAATAGAAGGAAAGTACCTCAACATAATAAAGGCCATATATGACAAACCCACAGCAAATATTCTCATTGGAGAAAAACTGAAAGCTATTCATCTAAGAACAGGAACCTGACAAGGATGCCCGCTTTCCCCACTCTTATTTAACATAGTATTGGAAGTCTTAGAGCAATCAGGTAAGAAAAAGAAATAAAAGGGATCCACATTGGAAAAGAAGAAGTGAAACTGTCACTATTTGCAGATGACATGATTTTATATGGAGAAAACTAAAGAATCCATTAAAAAACTTTTAGAAATAATAAATGAATACAATAAGTCTCAGGATACAAAATCAACATACTAAAATCAGTTACGTTTCTATACACTAACAATGAAGTAGCAGAAAGAGAAATTAAAAATACAATCCCATTTACAATTGCAACAAAAAGAGTAAAATACCTGGGAATAAACCTAACCAAAGAGGTGAAAGATCTGTACACAGAAAACTATAAAACATTGTTGAAAGAAATTGAAGAAGACACAAAGAAATGGAAAGATATTCCGTGCTCTTGGATTGGAAGAATTAACATCGTTAAAATGTCTACACTTTCTAAAGCAATCTACAGATTCAACACAATCCCTATCAAAGTTCTAACAACATTTTTCACAGAAATAGAACAAAGAATCCTAAAATTTACATGGAAAACAAAAGACCCCGAACAGCTAAAGGATTCCCGAGAAAAAAGAACAAAGCTGGAGGTATCACACTTCCTGATTTCAAAATATACTACAAATCCACAGTAACCAAAACAGCATGGTACTGGCACAAAGACAGACACACAGATCAATGGAACAGAATCGAGAGCCTAGGAATAAACCCACACATTTATGGACAGCTAATATTCAACAAGAGAGCCAAGAACATACAATGGAGAAAGGAGAGTCTTCAATAAATGGTGTTGGGAAAACTGGACAGCCACATGCAAAAGAATGAAAGTAGACCATTCCCTTACACCATGCACAAAAATCAACTCAAATTGGATTAAAGACTTGAATGTAAGACCCGAAACCATGAAACTTCTAGAAGAAAACCTAGGCAGTCCTCTCTTTGACATCAGTCTAAGCAGCATATTTTCAAGTCCCATGTCTGACCGGGCAAGGGAAACAACAGAAAAAAAATGAATAAATGAGACTACATCAAACTAAAAATCTTCTGCACAGTAAAGGAAACCATCAACAAGATGAAAAGACAACCTAACAATTGGGAGAAGATATTTGCAAACCCTATATCAGATAAGGGGTTAATATCCAAAATGTACAAAGAACTGATACATCTCAACAACAAAGAAAACAACAGCCCAATTAAAAAAATGGGCAAAAGATCTGAACAGAGATTTCTCCAAAGAAGATATATGGCTGGCCACCAGGCATATGAAAAGATGCTCAACATCATTAGCTCTCAGGGAAATGCAAATCAAAACTACAATGAGGTATCACCTCACTCTAGTCAGAATGGCTATAATTAACAAGACAGGAAACAACAAGTGTTGGAGAGGGTGTGGAGAGAAGGGCACCCTAGTTCACTGCTGGTGGGAGTGCAAACTGGTGCAGCCACTATGGAAAACAGTATGGCGTATCCTCAGAAAATTAAGAATAGATCTACCATATGATCCAGCTATTTCACTGCTGGGTATTTATCCAAAGAACTTGAAAACACAAAGACATAAAGATGCTTGCACCCCCTCTGTTCATTCAGCATTATTCACTATAGCCAAGACTTGGAAGCAACCTAGGTGCCCATCAAAGGACAAACGGCTAAAGAAGATGTGGTATATACACATAATGGAATAGTACTCAGCCATAAGAATTGATGAAATCCGGCCATTTGTGACAACATGGATGGACCTTGAGAGTATTATGCGAAGTGAAATAAGTCAGAGGGAGAAAGTAAATACCGTATGATCTCACTCATAAGTAGATGATAAAAACAATGACAAATAAACACATAGCATTGGAGATTGGATTGGTGGTTACCATAGGGGGAGGGGGGAGGGCAAAAGGGGTGACTAGGCTCACATGTGAGGGGATGGACTATAATTAGTTTTTGGGTGGTGAACATGATGTAATCTACATAGAATTCAAAATATATTATGATGTACATCTGAAAGCTATATAATGTTATAATCCAATGTTCTGCAATAAAATAAGTAAGTAAATAAATAAAAATTTTAAAATAAATCAAATGGCTTCTTCTTACAGAAAAATAAAAAAAGAATAAAATAGGGAAGTAAGTAAGAGGAAGAGAAACCAAGAGAGGAAGTAATTTACAGCAATCTCAGAAATTTAATTCCGGATTGCCAAGAGGTAAATCTTAAGTCTAGAATACTAGATTTCAAAACGAATTGGAAAAAAAAAAAAGGAGAAGGAGATGATGAGTTCAGTTCACAGCTTGACTTCACTTTAGATTTAAGATTAAAAGGCTTTGGCAGACCAATAGAAATTCATTTTGAAATGCTAGGTTCGTGCCCAGGATCCAAACCAGCGAAAGCCTGGACCACCGAAGTGGAGCGTGTGAACTTAATCACTCGGCCATGGGGCCGGCCCCTCTTGTCCCCTTCTAATCCAGTGTCTGCAATGCCACCACATTTATATTTTATAAAATAAAAGTCTGATTATGTACTCCTCTTTTAAGACTGCTGTAGGGTCCTCCGCTACCCTTGGTATAAAGGCCACACTCCTTGAAATGTCTTGTATGATCCTTGGACTGTTTGTGTTCGTCTTGCACACTGGGGATCCCTTTTGTTTTTTCTTTTAATTGTCTGTGTTCCCCCGTTCATCCCTGTCCTAAACCCCATGAAGCTGTGTTGAACCAGGCTTCATCACACAGTGTTACGTGCCTGTCTTTGGAATCACGTGAGCATTTTGGACGACTGTCCCAGCCCTGCTTACCTGTCCAGTCTCATTTCCACCCACTGCCTTTCTCCATCTCTTCCACTTTACATTCAGGCCCTTCTGAAGTGCTTGGTGTCCAGACAGCTGTGCTATTTGTTACATTGGAGTGCTGCAAGTCTAAATCTAATTAATCCTTCAGAACAAAGCGTATTTGTCCCCTCCAAGTTTTCCCTAACCCCCTTATTCCAAAATTTAGGTGCAGTGTGGTGCTCTTCCCCATCTCTCTCTTAGCGCCTATTGCACACCTCTCTCCCAACACTTATTTCACTGCTGTTCATTTCGTTTACTCATAAATATCCCCCAAGCGGCCTGTAAGCTACCTGCGGACAGAACGGGGCACTCGTCTGTCTTTGTGTCCCCAGTGCCAAACATGGTAGCTTTCACATGTTAGGTACTCATTAAACAGTGCCTGCCATTGTTATTGTTGTTGACTAAGTCAGACAGACGGATGAGCAAACAGCAAGAGAGTTGATAATTTTAGGAAATTATACTGTCATTAAGCATGGTGGAAATAACTGTGTCATATTTGCTGCTAAACCTTATCTTAACAATTGATTCCATAGTTATATTTGTAAGTGTTTCCTCTTTGCTCTCACCCATTAAATATTTGTAAGCCTCTTCCCCAAGTCTCCTTGTGCTTCCTCAGGGATTCCTAAACTGAGATCCACGGATCCTCTATCATAGACGGGGCCTCAAAGTGCGGCCTCTGAAACAATATGCAGGATTTTGTGATTTTGTTCCTTCGTTTTTGTAGGAATCAATGTCTTAGGTATTTAAAGAGGCGCTGCGCCCCCCCTCGCTGATGCCCACTTTAACAGCTTCAACGGCGTCAGTGTTGCAACTGCTAAAATAAGGCAGACCGAACACCCCATAGAAACTCCTTCTTTCCCCTCCCAACTGCCTCACATTATTCCCTTGCCAATAGCCCCTGTTCTAATCATGGTATTACCAGCCACTGGTCTCAAAAACTTGCGGATTTTAAGGCACCCAGGACTCCTTCCCTTCCTCACCCCTAGTTTTGGAGTCAGCTGAATTCAGTTCATTCTATGTCATAAATTCCTCCTGGGTGGACGTCTTAGTCTGCATCTTCCCTTAGTACAAGCCGTCACCTTCTTTCATCTGCACTCTTAACATTGCCTCGGCTCATTCCTGTCCGTTCTCTCCCCACTCCTCGAGAGTTACCCTCCCCCTAAATCTGATGATGTCACCCCCTCTACCGACTCCTGGTCACTTTCAGATCGGTTAACACGTTTATATGGTATACAGAACCCTTAATCCTGAACCTACGCTAGTCATAGGAGTTCAAACCCGCCAGCCCTTACACGATGCTCCTCTCAATCTTCAAAACTCAGCCCGATTATTATTTTCTCTGCCCTGCCTCTGGCAGAACTAGTTTTTCTTTTCCCTATTTTTCAGGGCACTCACTTTATACCTGCATTGTAGTACTTTTTAAGTAGTTTTATAACAATGTTTCTATATTTGTTTCCCTCTGTAACAACTCCAAAATACTGAGCTTTTTAATTAGAAAATCCACCCTATTATTTTTTTTATCCCTAGAGACAAACTCGTTGCTTGCCTCACTGAACTAATAGTAATGACAATGTTGAAATCTGTTGAACGCTTACTATGTGCCAGCACTGCACTGAGCAGGTTACACAGACCATCCCATTAAAGCTTCCAGCTCCAGGAGGCCATATGGGGAGCCTTAGCTTTTTGCCTGTCTAGCTGCTGAACTCCCATCCTATTTGTGGAGAATCCTTAATTTTGAATCTTGGTGATTGCAGGCCCACCTCATACTTAGGAAACAGTTGCCCAAAGTCCTTCTCCCTGCTATCTGGCAACTAGGGCATAGGAATGGCATGGGACCTAGGTTAAGTCAATCAGATGCTCTCACCTAAAACTTGGAATCTGGACAAAGTGGGGCAAAGATGCAGAGATTGAGAGAATTCACAGTGGGGTGGGTATTGTGGCAACAAGAGTCTGGTCATTGCAGTGACATCAGTGCCATCCTAAATGGAGTGCCCTGCACACTTTTGACACCTGGTTCTCCACCACCCAGTGGTTCTGTGATCTCCATCGTGTTCTTCCAATACACATGTTCTTTCTCTGATAAGTTCGGCAGAGTTTGCTTCCGTTGCCTTCAACCAAGAACCTAATTGATACAGAGACGTTCAGTCATTCTCCCCGCCTGACAGGAGAGGCATGAGTAGTTCCTCAAGTGTTTACTTAATGAGTAAATGAGATATTTGCAACATTATAACTTCTGAAAGAAGTGCTGATTGCTCCTCAGTTATTAGCAAGTTTGCGCTATTGGTCATCATCTGGAATTTACAGAGAAATAAATTACAGGAGATAAGCAGGTCCCTAAAGAGATAGTCTTAGGACTTTTTCCTGACGGTTTATCTTAGCCCACCCTCACAGACCACCAACATCTGCATCTCCCGTACTTTATCATGAAAAACTAACTAATGTTTAATGTAATCCCGGCAAAATCCTAAATCATTTCTTTAAAAAGATTGAATAATGTTTACCCTCCTGAACTTACTCTAGAAAGAAAGTAGGCTTTTATGTTTTAGCAATATTTTCAATATAAAGGATTAAAATTAAAGCTGAAATGTCATTTATCAATAGATACTTTAAAAAAAAATTCCTTTACCAGATTACCACACATCGCTTATCATTCTAGCTTCCGGAAATTTCTATAACTACAGTTTCTCAAACTCCCAGCTCGTTTTTCCTGACTTGTTCTAGCAGCATTATGATTAAAACTGAAACGGCAGCACAAGTGTAACTGAAGATCATCACTTCAGACGCTTTAAGTGAACTGTGAAATGTCTTTAAAAAATAATCTTTCATCTAATTTGCTATATGCTGTGATCTTCAGCTCCAGTGTGGTATTTTGAAGAAGAGCAGAGAAGACTCGATTATTTTTTTCAGACTTGACTGGGTCAAATGTAACCTAAGCAAGTTGTAGGAATTAATAGAAAGCAAATGAGTGCAGGTGCAGAATTATGCTAAAACCTATTTAACACGAAGTGAATACTGCGTGACGGAGCCAGCTTCCAGGTCTAGCTGTCCAAGCCTGTGACCTGGATAAGTCACTTGATCTCACTGATACTCAACTTCCTCATCAATAAAATAACAATGACGGTAATGCTTCCTCCACAGGGAAAGGATTAGAGAAGATAGCGCAAAAAATGAAAACATTTTGCAAACTAAAACCAGGTTTACAAACAGCATATTATCAATCCCCTGTATAGGCATGTAAACAAATAATAAACACATTTCAAAGAATACGTTCACATATAATCTTGAACTTGTTACATGCTAGAAAAATTTGTAAATATATTTGACCAAGGAAAAAATAAATCTTTAAAAATAAAACCAATGCTAAAACTTGCTTGAAATTAGCTTTATTTTAAACATAGACATTAATATGAGTCAATTATAGAATTTCCTCTTATATGCAGTTTTGACAAAATCTGAATGTTAAAAAATTTATAGTGAGGCCGGCCTGGTGGCGCAGCGGTTAAGTTCGCATGTTCCACTTCAGCGTCCCGGGGTTCCCTGGTTTGGATCGCCGGTGTGGACATGGCACCACTTGGCAAGCCATGCTGTAGTAGGCGTCCCACATATAAAGTTGAGGAAGATGGGCACGGATGTTAGCTCAGGGCCAGGCTTCCTCAGCAAAAAGAGGAGGATTGGCAGCAGATGTTAGCTCAGGGCTAATCTTCCTCAAAAAAAAGAAAAAGAAAATTTATAGAAATTTATATAAAATATACAACTTCTAAAATTTTTTTCTGGTCCACAGAAGTCTTTCTGCTGTAGTATACTACTTGCAGGCATATAATGAGAAAAGCAGTTGACTAGTTCCATCACACATTATGAATAGTGATTACAATTGCATTTGTGGATATTATTTAATTTTAAAAATAAAATGTACAATTTAAAGAAGCTTTGAGAACGTAGATATACAAGCTTGAATTAAATTTTGAGAAAGGAAACCATAAATATGTATTTGTTATAAATAGATAATCTGCATAAAGAATTCAGCAACACAGTTCAAAAAGGTCAGTTCTCCACAGCCTGCGTAAATAGTCCAGAAAATACATCCAAAAATTAATGGCGTTTAAAATCTGCAAAATTATATTTTCATAACTTAATGCCAAATGGATTACAAATTAAAGTTAATCATTTTCAGTGGTTGGTTGGCCCTTATTTAGATAGTAATATCATGAACATGATTCTGCCCTCAGACTGGATTTAATGCCCCCGGGAAATAGCCTGTGCAGCTCTCTCTGTTAGCACACTTCCTGTGAGAGTGAGTGTTTTCTTTACATGCTGTGAGCTCCCCGAGATCTTGCCTTTCTTTGGACAGCCAGAGCCCGCTGGGACATAAAAAGCATGCATCCAGTAAATGTCTGTGGAATGGAACTGAGCTGTATGAACTGGAGCTCTGGCAGATCCCTACTATTGACAGTGGCGGTCCTTCAGAGATGAATATTTTTAGAGCATTTTAGAACTTTGTTATAGCAGAGAAGGGGCTTTCCCAATTCCTCATGGGAACATGGAATTTAAATTTAAATCACTATTCCACAGGTGATTCAATATTTACAAAGAATTTATATGTACATTTTATCTCATTTTTCTAAACAATGAATTTTCACAATACTTATACTTATTTTCACCAATTATCCTTCAGTTTTCTTTCTTTCTTTCTTTCTTTTTTTGAGGAAGATTAGCCCTGAGCTAACATCTGCCGCCAATCCTCCTCTTTTTGCCGAGGAAGACTGGCCCTGAACCAACATCTGTGCCCATCTGCCTCTACTTTATATGTGGGACGCCTGCCACAGCACCTGGGATCCTAATGGGGAACCCGGGCCACTGAAGCAGAATGTTCGAACTTAACCACTGCACCACCAGGCTGGCCCTAGCCTTCAGTTTTATATGTGTCAAACACTCTGTAATGTTGCTATCTTACAAAAAATATAAAAATGAAACTAAATTGTACCTTCTCTCAAGGTCATGAATGAAATATTTAAAGTTGATACTATGTAATACAAAAAATTTCTATGTATATAATTTTAAAAAACAGGAAAAGACTGGATGTGGAGAGTACTATTTAAACAAATCAGTGATACACAATACGCTTCTGAAAAAATGTTTGTTAAATAAATGAAAGATTGGTAGTGGCCGATTTCCTTGCCTTAAAGATGGTGGTACCTTGAAATAGATCAAGGAAGTATCAAGTAATCACTGACCAGGAAGTGTCTAATGAAGTATGTGTCAGAGTTAAATATTATGCTACAGTTAATAATAAGCATAAATTTGAAGTGAACAAAACATTAGATGGATTCACAGAGTAATAACCTGAGTTCATTCACTTAGGCTTTATTGAGATTTACCAAATGATTATTAGTCAGCCTTTGCTGTGTAGCCAACAAAAGCTCAATAGGATAACAACGAAAAGATTTCGTTTTTCTCTCCAGCAGGAATATAGGTCACCTGGGGCAACTCTTATTCAGGCTGCTGGTAAATTCAGGCGTGTTCTTTGTGTCTTATTCCGGAGTTCAAGATGAAGGCCCAGTGGCTACCTGGGGTATGTTCTTGTGTCGGAGGTCAGAAACCAGCAGTCTCTTAAAGTCTAGGCTCAGAATGGGCACACTGCTTCTTCTGTCCACATTCAGCTGGTCAAAGAAAGTCAGATGACCAAGCACAGCATCTATTCAGCAGGATGAAGAGTCTTCTCATGGATTTGCAGGTAATGAATGTTTGCTGAACAATAATCTAATAATCCAAATAATCACACTTATTAGTTATTCAAAATGATATGTTAAAAAGAGTTTGCAGATTGAAAGAGGCACATGGAAGGCTTCTGAGATGCTGGTAATGGTCTATTTTTTACCTGGGTGGTGGTTACACAGGTGGGTTCGCTTGGCGATGATTCATTGAGCTATACAATCATTCATGATCTGTGTACTTTTTCTGTAAGGATGTTATACTTAAAATAGAAGCTTACATTAAAAAAAGAAAAAAGTAGCTAGTTGAGACATTTTCAGTATTTTTTAAGTTTTCTGAATTTTTAGTTACTTTCTCTGAGAAGATTCAGATTAAAATGAATGGCATGTTTCTTGAATAGGAAAGTCTTACTTAAATAATTATGAGGGGCCGGCCTGGTGGCGCAGCAGTTAAGTTTGCACCTTCTGCTTCAGTGGCCCGTGGTTCACTGGTTCGGATCCCGGGTGCGGACCTATGCACTGCTTGTCAAGCCATGCTGTGGCAGGCATTCACATATAACGTAGAGGAAGATGGAGACAGATGTTAGCTCAGGGCCAGTCTTCCTCAGCAAAAAGAGGAGTAATGGCAGCAGATGTTAGCTCAGGGCTAATTGTCCTCAAAAAATAAAAAAACAAAAAATATCTAAAAAAAATTTTTTTTAAATAATAAAATAAATTAAAAATTGTGGGAAAACTTGTCTTTCCAAACAAATAAGATGTATTCCTGAGATGAAATTTTATAGTTGCATACTTATTAATAATGTGAAGATAACCATGCTAAGTTAATTAATTCAAGCAAATTCATAAAAATGTCTAAGGTCATTTCTGGGTACAATCGAAACTTTTAATTTTGCTTTTGGATGTTTTAAAACAAATGTTTGTAGAGAAATGTATTGATCATTCCAATCTGATCGTGCCAATAACAATCACAAGAAACAGTTAGGAAGCAATCTGCCTCGACATAGCCCCCCAATTCCCGGAGTTCACTATCATCCTCACGTAGATGGGACACAGTTTCTAAACTAAAAATTGAGAATTTTAAAAGTAGTGTTCATGATTTTTGCAACAAAGGTATATCAGTGTAGCCAAGTTGTCAGATAAAATTTCCTCCTGTGCATTTAAATCCTTCGAAGCATGTAAGATTAAAACCTCAGTGTTATTCAAACTATGGATGATAATGTCATTGTCGTGGATTTTAAGAAGCATTTTAAGAAAACAGTAAAACAGAAATTATCAGAATGCATCTCTTTAGAAACCGTAAGGACGGTTTCCTGAAACTTCTCAGTTGTATGAGGGAGAGAGAAAGGGGGGAGAGGCAGGGAGAGGGAGGAGGTTGTACAGAGAGCTGGATTTTATAGAGGGGCAAAACCTAAGATGTATTTATCAGTGATGTCACTGTCAAAAAGCCAGACAAAGAAAGGAAAAGTCTGACGGCCTTGCCCATCTCAGAAAGGAGGGCGTCTCCAGCCCTTGAACCTAGTCTTGCCCTGGGCTTTTTAGGTTACTTGGCAGCTTGAGGAAATCAGGACCAGTGTTGTGTCTAGAGAATAATTTCTCCCCAGGGGTTCTGTGGTTATCCTATTTATAACCAAGTCTCTCTAATGATCTAAGGATAAAAAACGACTGATGGACTGTTATCATAATATGCGAGTTAGTACTTCAAATACTGCTGATGACAAGCAGCGATTTATTCTAAAGCCCACACCTAGAGCAGCGGGTAGAACACTTGGGTTACTGGGTGACTTCAGTGTTCGCTGCGTTCTCTTCTCACCTTGTATTGTTGGCGTCTCTTCTGCATGTGGTCCTTCTGTCTTCCTCTTCCTGAGGCTGTTTCTTTGAACTCTTCTCATTTTTGTTCTATCTTCCCCCCCAATTCCATATTGATTTGTTTACAGCGGCTTTGTCATACATTCTGATGTCTCTTTTCCTGGCTCCTCTCAGGCATTTTTCCTTTTATGTAAGCTTTGAGATTGTTTAATCTAAAACAACACTACTGATGTGATATAAAATTGAATTACAGTTGTATAATATAAGGAAGGAATTGATGTTTTCACAGTATTCTGCCTTCCCGTTAAGAATATGATTCTCTAGGGGCCGGCCCGGTGGTGCAGAGGTTAGGTGCGCACATTCTCCTTCTGCGGCCTGGGGTTCCTGGGTTCGGATCCCGGGTGAGGACATGGCACCACTTGGCACGCCATGCTGTGGTAGGCGTCCCACATATAAAGTGAGGAAGATGGGCATGGATGTTAGCTCAGGGCCAGTCTTCTTGAGCAAAAAGAGGAGGACTGGCAGCAGTTAGCTCAGGGATAATCTTCCTCAAAAAAAAAAGAATATGATTATCTTGGGGCCAGCCTGGTGGTGTAGTGGTTAAGTTCATGCCCTCCACTTTGGCGGCCTAGGGTTTGTAGCTTCGGATCCTGGGTATGGACCTACATACCGCTCATCAGGTGATGCTGTGGCAGGGTCCCACATACAAAATAGAGGAAGATGGGCACAGACGTTAGCTCAGGGCCAAATAAAATCCACACACATGATTATGTAGGTCTTTCCATTCTTGCAGTTTTTTGGGGTTTTTCGTGTGTGTGTGTGTGTGTGTGTGTGTGTGTGTGAGGAAGATTGGCCCTGAGCTAACATCTGTTGCAATCTTCTTCTTTTTGCTTGAGAAGATTGTCACTGAGCTAACGTCTGTGCCCATCTTCCTCTAATTTGTATGTGGGACTCTGCCACAGCATGGCTTGATGAGCAGTACATAGGTCTGCACCCAAGATCCAAACCTGCAAACCCCAGGCCGCCAAAGCAGAGCACACAAATCCAACCACTACGCCACTGGGCTGGCCGCCTGGAGATCTTATTCTATGGTCATCAATGAAATTGTGTAATTTTCCCATTCAAGTTGTATGTTAAATGACATTTTCTTGTTAAATTTCTTGCTAAGTATTTTATAGTTCTTGGTTATTATAATGAATAATTTCCCTCCAGTTTCTTATTGTGTATCCAGACAATGTACCAAATTTTCTTCAAAAAAAAAGTTTCCTAAGTTTTCGAGTTATATAATATCTACTCAATAAAAACATTCCTTTTATTTCTTATTTCCCAAAGTTTATGCCAGTTACTTCATTTTCTTGTCTTAGTACATCTGCTGTGAGTGCAAAAACAGTATTGAATAGTATGAGAGCCTGTCTATGAAGCCAGGGGGCGACTTGCTTTAACTATACTCAGTCAGTCATCTGATTGCAAAAGCGGTTGGATAACACATCACTAAAGCCCACCCTACAGATGACACCTCTGGTGCTTTGGTCACCATGGTAACGGGTGCTTGAGTTTTTTTCAGGAGTCGACTCCTTGTCCAGTTCAGGCTGGTTAAGACCACTGACTCATCAACTAGGCCTGTGGGGATGACCGACAGGTGACCCTTTGATGTCGTGGAGCTGAACACTCCACCCTCAGATCATGGTAATGCAGCCATTTTGTGAACATGTGTCCTGTGAAGAGCCAGGAAGCTTGACTACGCTTGTGCAGATGATCAATTCCCTCACTCCTCCTGGCCTCAATCATCTATCCCCACACTTCAGACTCTTCTCATCTCCTCGCTTGGCTGCATTGTGAATTTAAACCCTTTCTCTCCTGTAAATTTGTCATCTCGGTGATTGGCATAATTGTGCAGCAGGCAAAATGAACCTGGTTTGGTAACATCTCCTTCTTGATATTAATTTAATTGGTTTTAAGATTTCATCATTTAATATATAATTTGTTACTAGGAAATTATAGTCTACATTATATTTAACAGATTCCTCTATTCTCATTTAAAGATTATGTTATGAATAACTGAATTTTTATATGATCATATAAATGTCCTCCTTTAATCTTAGACATAACAATTAAGTTGATATATTTTCTAATATTGAACACCCTTGAACTTGGTTATAGGGCATCATTTATTTGCTATTACTGAATTCTTACTGCCAATATTTTATTTAGATTTTGTCAATCTTGAAGCATAAATTACATAATCTTAGCTTTTCTTTTTTTAATTATTATTTTATTTTTTTGCTGAGGAAGATTTGCCCTGAGCTAACATCTGTGGCAATCTTCCTCTATTTTGTATGTGGGTCACCGCCGCAGCATGGCCACTGACAAGTGGTGTAGATCTGTACCCAAAAACTGAACGTGGGCCACCAAAGCAGAGCACACCGAACAATCACTAGACTGTGGGGCCGGTCCCCTAGTTTTCCTTTTTGACACCATCTTTACTAGACTTTTTTATTAAAGGTATTCTCAATGCAAAATAGCCAATAACTGTTCTACAGATAAGAGAAATAAGGTGAGTTTTACTTGAGCCAGAGAGAAGATTATAACCTGGGAAGACAGTTTCCTCAAAAGAAGAAAGCCTTCTGGAGAAGCGTGTTTTTCAGTACAGTCTTATGCCATTTTAGAACAAAGAACATACCTCAAACACGCCTGGGATGCATTCAAAGTTTCAAAGAGGTATTCAGTTGCAAATTAGCAGGACCACGTGACCCTGATGTAGGGAAAGGGACTTGTCTCCAGGAGTGAGACTGATGCTGGTGGGCGTGGGTGGGGAGTATGCTTTCTTATCTTCAAAGAGTGCATGCTTTTACTCTGAGATAATGTTTAATACATTCTTTACCGGTTAAAGCAGATGCACAACTTGTGTTTGGTAAGCCATAAGTCAGCTTCTTTAGTACAAGCCAAATCAGTTTTGAACCAGAGTAGCTACCCCATATACCTCAGTATATGAAAATCTCTTGTCAGGATGCTGGCCTCATAAATGAACTGGGAGATTTTCACCCATTTTTATGGCTGGGAATAGTTGAATGTGAAAGTCTCTTTTTAAAGTTTTCTGTATCTGTGATATGCATCCTTTTCATTTTCCTTTTTTCATTTTCTCTTTTTTCCTTGATCAGGCTCAAGAGTTTATCTAATTTGTTTAATTTTTCAAAAAAATAGATTTGTCGGCTTTTTTGTGACAGGGTAGGGTAGTGTGGTGGAGTAAGTCTTAGTTCATTAATTTTTATCTTCCTTAATTTCTTCTTCCTAGTTTTTTGAAAAAAATGTATCTTATTGTTCTGATCCTAATTTTTTAACATGAGGTTTTAGTTCCTTTGTTTTTCATTTTGGGTTTAATACTGAAGGTGTTAAAGTCTTCAAACATCCTTTTGGTACAGCTTTCACTATGCTCTTATAGTTATCAGATATAAGGAAATAATGAGTAGGCCAATTAAAGAAACAAATTGAAATTTCAGAAATAAGTAATAGTAATGTAGGGGACTGGACTTGGCCACCCCAAGATATGTCTCTTTGGCATGAGGATTATTTTGGGCTGGTTATTTTTAAAAACTGCAGACTTGAGAGAAACTCCGAAAATTAGAAGTTACCCTTTGTTAAGAGACATTTACATTGTAAAGGAAATCTCCATCTGTAAAGGTGTCTCCCTCTCTGTACAGGAAGAGGGGGGGAATGACCTTATCTCTAGAAACTCTCATCAATGTGGAAGGCAAGGATTTAAATCTGCATATAACCCTACTCTTGTTCACCGTGCTTTTCTGGTAACCTCGCATAACTGACTCCCCCACCCCCAACATCCTCCTTTGTCTTTAGCTGAGGATAATATTTAAGGTGAAAACCTCTGCCATTTTCGTGAGTTACTCAGTTTTCCTGAGCCTCTCTCATGTATACATGTTATAAAGCTTTGTTTGACTTTCTCCTGTTATTCTGTCTCATGTGAATTTAATTCATAGCCCAGCCAGAAGGACCTAAAGTGGGTAGAGGAAATGTCTTCCTCCCCTCAGTAACATAATCATTTAATATATGACAAAGATGGAAAGTCATTTTAATTTCAAAAAGGATTTTTAATAGGGGCTGGCCCCGTGGCCGAGTGGTTAAGTTCGCGCGCTCCGCTGCAGGCAGCCCAGTGTTTCGTTGGTTCGAATCCTGGGTGCGGACATGGCACTGCTCATCAGACCACGCTGAGGCAGCGTCCCACATGCCACAACTAGAAGAACCCACAACGAAGAATACACAACTAGGTACCGGGGGGGCTTTGGGGAGAAAAAGGAAAAAATAAAATCTTTTTTTTTTAAAAAAAAAAAAGGATTTTTAATAAATGATGCTGGCACAAATGACTATCTTGAAGAACATAAAATTCTTAAGAACATAACACACATATCTTTCGCCATGAATTCCACACAATTTTATTACTTAAATTAAAAAAAATCTTGCAAGAAATATGTGACAATAGGTACTATCATGAGTCAAGAAGGAGCTTCTTAACCAAGATTGAAAACTAAGAAAATATGTAAAAATAAAAATTTTTGTATGGAAAATACACTACAAACTCTGCGGACAAATAATAGATTATGAAATGATACAGTTATAACATAAATGATAATGTAATATGCAGAAGGCTTAAATATTAATAGAAAGAAAACGGCAACTACTAATCCGACAGAAAAACGTGCAAATGATCAGCACAGCCATCACAAAAAGGATGCTCAAATTTAAATTAGAGATCAGGGAAACGCAAATCAAAGTAACAATGAAAACAGCTTTAGGTGCACAAGACTTGCAAAATTAAAAAGAGCTATAATACCTATTGCTGCTGGGAATGCAGGAAAAATTGTATTTTAATAAATTCCTGGAGGAAATGTAAATTCTTACATCCTTTTGGAAAACAAGCTGATAACATCTGTAAAAAATTAAAAATACATGATTTTTGATCCAACAATCCCTGGGAATCTATTCCAAAGAAAACTACTAGTGTATAACGAAATAAAAACAAAGAAATATATTACATGCCCGTGGTTGCACAAAACTGGAAACAAAGTAAATGCCAAAAGTGTGGTAGTCAGTTACGCTGCTAAAAGAATATTTCTCTCCTTCCGGAAATATGGTAAGAGTGAACTTGTTTGTTCCTTTTGAACTTAGGCACGTTGTCTAACTAGCTTCGCTGGTGCAGTGTGAGTGGAAGTGGTCACTGTGACAGGTCCCCTCCCGCTCTGTAGCGGCCATGGATGCTTGTGTCAACCTGGAGCTTCATCAGGCTGGGTAGCTGAGTAACTGCCTTCCTTGTTTGGACATAGAGCATGACCAAACAAAGAAAACTTTTTCAAGGCTTTGGAATTATTACTGTAGTATAACCAAGAGTATCAAGGCTGATCGATTAGGGAATGGCTAAATAAATTCCGGTCCATCATATAAACTGATTTTGACTTTGATTATACCAGACTTTGATTTTCACAAGATATTGCTGAGAGACAAGAGAAAGATGCTGAAAGATATCTATATTATCCCAGTTTTTTAAAGAAAAAAGTTAACCCATCTTTATACATATATTACTATATATATAGATTATATGAATATGGGAAAAATATGAAAGAATACATACAAAGCTGTTAAGATAGTTCAGAAAGGAAAGATAAATCCAGACTATGTTAAAAAAAAAAAAAAAAGCAAAGCTGTGTGATCCCATGCCTCAGAGTTATTCACATGCTTAATTGTAATTACAAATAAAATATTGAGTAGCTGTGATCAAATAATTTCATCCAGTATGTCACTGAATCCGAGATGCTTTGATGCTTGGTGCTTTCTTGGTCTTCCCTGCATCAAGAGGGTTTCACACACCTGGCTGAAAAGGCTGCTAAGAGAAACACAGCCGTGATTCTCTAGCTGTGGTCCTGCCCGGGAACTTGTTAGAAATGCAAACTTGCAGGTCCCGCTGAAGACAGTCCTAAATCAGAAGCTGGGGAAGGGCCAGTAAGACAGTTCATCAAGCCTTTCAGGTGATTCTGGTGCAAACTCCTTCCTTACTTGATAAGATGCAGCCTTAATTCAGAGATTAAGATGTAAAAAAAAAGCCCATCTTAGAAATCAGGTAGCTTATTGAACTGTCATTTTATTTGAACACACTGTCCTCTCTCTGCTACTTCCAATTTGCAAATTCTTTTCTTACTTTCAATATAAACTTCCAAAGATCAGATCTGATTGGCTTTGCTTTTTATCTGCCAGGTTACATTAATACAGAAGAACTTTCCTTGCGCTCAGTGTCCACCCTGAATCGGAAGAGCCGGCGGAAGGGAGGGGCCGGAGGGAGGAAGAGCTGCGGCCACAGGCGCTGGCCAGCTTCCCTGAGAGGCTGCTTCCGAAAGGTCCGCATCAGTTGACCTCGTATAATTCTTCTCATATTGATAAAGTACTTTTCCTGTGAAGACAATGGAATGTTGATATTTTATGCTAATTTTAGACTTTCTATTATGTTTATATTTAAAAAATGTAACACTTTGGTGTTTAAAAAAATTTAATGCTTTTTCTTTGGTAGTTTCAAATGGTTTATAAATAATTTTGTTTTCAAAATCAATGTTCTATCAATAATGTCTTCAGTTAATCATTTTCTATTCATTTTTCAGCCGTACATTTCATTTATATTTAAGTATTTTGACAAACATTTGTTGGGGAAGGAAAAAGTTTTTTTTTTTGAGGAAGATTAGCCCTGAGGTAACTGCTGCCAATCCCCCTCTTTTTGCTGAGGAAGACTGGCCCTGAGCTAACATCCGTGCCCGTCTTCCTCTACTTTATATGTGGGACGCCTACCACAGCATGGCGTGCCAAGCGGTGCCGTGTCCGCACCCGGGATCCGAACCGGCGAACCCGGGCCACCGAAGGGGAACGTGTGAACTTAACCGAGGCGTCACCCGGCTGGTCCCAGAAAAAAAGTTCTGTTGGGACAAAGTTCTTGTTGCACGTTTCTAAAAGGAACATTTCCAATGAAATATCCAAATTTTGTCTTATTTTCGCATTCCTGTGATCACAGGCACACGGCATCCTTCACCCTAGCTGTATAATTCATCACTAGTTTGTTGGCTACGGTGCAGGCTTGCACTCGTTCTTGTCCGCTCGAATGCCTTCAGCGTCACCATCATGATCTTCAACATTCACAGTCGGTCACGTTATTCCTCTGCTTCAAAGGCTTCAGTGACTTTTTGGGATAAGGACCAGAATCTTGAACAGGGCTTCAAGGCCCTGCACAACCAGGTCCCAGACCACCTTTCCACCTTACTCTGAGCTCCAGTTATAGAGGCCTTTTCTCTTAAAAATTATGAAAAATGTTTAAACATACTAAAAGATAAGGTAGTTCAACAAACTCCTATACAGTTTTCATAATAATCAAGATTTAACCATATTGCATCTCTAAAAAAATATGTACATCTGATTTATCTTCATCTTCTTTTATCTAGCCAAGTTAACCTTCCTTCTCGGGTAAAATGGTGCATTCAAAGCCCAGCCTTGCTGGGAAAACTACTTTTTTGGACTGCAGTTTGTCCTTCCGTAAATTGGGAGTAATAATAGTGCGTATCACATACAGTCATTGTGAAGAATAAATTCATACATTTAAAAAGCTTAGAACAGTGGCTGGCATATAGTACATGCTTAATAAAGCCATTATCATTTAGGACAAGTCACACACCTCCTTACCTCAGGGCCTTTGCACAGCCTACAGGCACTATTCTTCTCTTAGCCTCTCAAGACTGTTCAGTTTATATCTACCATAGTTCAAGTGTCACATCTTCAGGGAAGACTTCCTCAACCTTCCCAGATTAGGCTATACTGTCTTAATACACTTTATGCTTTTCCCGCATGGTACTTATTTGAAATTATTAGCTTGTGAGGCCAATTAATAGATGTCTTTCCCATTACACTGTAAGGAAGCTCCATGAGGGGAGAAGATGGTATCTGTTCAGCTCTGTTTTAAATCCCCAACACCTAATACAAAGTAGGTATTTAAAACATTTACTCAATATTTAAGGATCAATTTCTTTTCATCTAATTTGTTTTGGATCAAATCCTCTGCTATCAATGTGTATAAAGCTAATTATGATAAAAGCGATACATTTTATAGGTCAACTTGTTTTCAGTTATTTGAAGGATTAAAAATATTCAAAGTATATTAATAAAGAGTACATTTTTGCACATACTTCTTGAGAAGAAAAAAATGCTTCTAGGCATAAAGTCTGTCTGTTGCAGTTTAATTCTAAAGTAAAGGATGGGGTGGAAGGCGGGGAGGCGTAAGCTGGCAGTTAAGCAGTTCAGATCTAAACAGAAGGAAAAGCCTGCAGATAATCTTCTATTCACTTTCGTGTTTCACACTATTTCTCTTTGTGTGTGAGTTTGGGGGATTTGGTGACCATACCAAAGACCAGTAATATCAAATCAGCTTTTTTCCTAGAAGAATCCACTTGTATTATAATTTTTCATTATGATAGAGAAAAAAATCTTTCTTTGAAACTTCATTTCCCCAAGACACTAGTCACTTATTTTCAAGTTTCCAAATCATATACCCAACTATTAGTATAATAAAATGTAATGAAGTGACCCGCCTCCAATAAGTCTCAAACGCATCTTCTCTTAAAGTTTAGTTCACAAATGCCCCAGATAGCTAACCCCGTCCTCGGTTGGGTAGCATTTATACGGAGGCTTAGAGAAGAGTCAAGGAGAGAAAGGGAAGGCTATGGCCGAACTCCCTCTGTTTTCCTCATTTGATCATTCTGCACACTAGCAAAGTAAAAGCGCCAAAAACCTGCGTAACTTGGTTTAAGTGTTTTCCAAGTTTATTTGACCATGTAACTTATAAATATCCCTCAAAACTAGTTACCAAATGCACTTTAAGAACTGCCAATCTGGCAGCATCCTACAGATTGACTGGTCCAGAATCCTATTAAAAATATAAAACCACCTTGATTGTAGTGGTTCCATAACTCCTGGTGACCATGAAGAGTTCACAGATCATCCACTTAACAATTCATTTTACAATCTGATCAAGAGTTGATGTGTTCTAACTTGTAATATGCAGAATCTACTTCCTTCCTTCTGAAAAACAAGATATCTTCGTCTCCAACCTTTGCATACCTTAATACTTCTTTAAAAAAAATAATTCCTCAAGGCTTAGTGGAAGCAATTTAATAACCTCATCTATCAAGTTCTTAATGAGGACTGGGGGTAGATGGGGGTTAGGTGGTATCTTAAAGCACTGGAGAGAAGAAAATGCAGACAAGCCTTATTACTTTTGGGACCAGCAACCTGAAAGCTGTCAGGGAACACACCGATATTGTCAAGTCAGTGGCTTGACACAGGAGGTGCATACCGGAATTACTTGAGGAATTAGTTTGAAAAGCTCCCCAGGTGATTTTGATGCACATTTCTAGTTAAAAATTCTTGTTTTGGATAACACGTTCCTCACCATAACCATCTGCACTAAGGACAATTGACTGTCGTTCGCGATAAAAACAGTAAAGACCTCTAAGCTTTTAACTGTTTCAGGCCTTGGATCTGGGGTTTTCCTCCGAGTACACTGCACTCTGATCTCCTTCCCAGCAGTTTAGGGTAACCCACCATTATTTCCTGATCTGGCTTAGCAGAATTAAGAAGGGAGGACTACTTTTCCCCAAGGCACATATTTTTTCCACTTGATCAACCAATTCTTCCTCGGAGGTTAAATTTAACTTTTGAAGAGCCATTTTCATAACAGTTTTTGTTCTTCCTGAGTAGAAAATGACAAATGTGCTACAAAGTCCTGCAGGGGTATTTCAGCACATTCTCCAGTAGATGACGTTTCCCCACGCAGTCAGGTCTGGCCTCTGGGAGTTGGTTGTCTTACTGGTAAACTCTCCACTTGGATTCACCTGGCTGACAGTCTGAGTACCCCGCTCATCCCCTCCCTCTCCGCTGGGCCTCAGCGACCTACAGAGCAGCCCGATTAGCGGTCTCTCTTCTAGACATACAGCACTGCACGACATCCCTTAAGGGCTCTGTTCTTCTAACCAAACTGCCCTTTCCATCATTGTGTCCCAGGAGCTCGGCCCCACCAATCTTACTCATATATTTATATACTAAAATAGCCTCTTTATTTTTCCTGTTCAGTGAATTGTCCGAGACTTTTAAGTATAATTTTCGACTTCGGGGAAACTAAAACTGTGGTTCTTTTTATGTCATATCTTACAGTCTTCAGAGATCACAGCTTTTTAAAGAAAAAATACTGAATTCATTTTGGTGATTTAAAACACGATATAATTTAGATAATTATTTTATCCTTTCAAATAAAACCTCCTACAATTAATTGGACTACTACTTTAAGCACAGGTTATTATGCTTAACGGATTGAGCTTTACATGAACTTGAAACACCACTGTTTTCACCTGTCTCAGCAACGTCAAGGGAAAGGACTTGCTAAATGAGACCTTTGCTCCTAAGCTGCCAAGAGCTAAGACGCATACAAATTTTATGGCAAGTAATCTAAAACCCTTCTAAAAATGATTAACTGTTATTCTATCCAACAAGAAAACAAATACGACAGATCTATCTAATGAGTTAAGACACCAGATACTCGTCATGCAGTTTCAGTATCTAGTAACAAACCTCTAAACTTTAAAATTCTGTTTCACAACATCTAAGTCCTAGTAACACACTGTAGAAGGTTGACGTCCACTTTAAAGTCCATATGGAAGCACCAGTGTACACAATTACCAAGTAATGCACGTGCAGACCACAGACTCTCACGTCTAGTTTTGGAGCTCAACCTGGCAGTCTCCAGAGACTGATTTTACATATCCCTAAGTTACTAGCACAACTTCTAAAAACAGACTTTTACATGGGGTGGGCGAACGAGCAAACGTCTGGATGCTCCGCCTCTAGAAAGTTGACACAGAGCAATCGAAATTTCTAATGTGAAAACGTGATTGACTTGAGTTGGCCCAAAGAACGAGTTATCTTTTCTATCAAAAATTGAGTGCACAATGTAACCATTAGAAATTAAAACAAAAACAAATCAGCATTTCAAAGTGGTTTTTTCAGTACCTTCAAATTCTGACAAAATACAGTACATTAAAAAAATGCCAATTTTGCTTACTGCTATTAGGTTTTTAAAAAAAACAATTTCTACTTTTTGTCCATATTTAGTAAATAATAAAATGAAACCCTTGCATTTTCATATCGGAGCTAATAGCTCCAGAGTATTCGTAAAAAAGAAATAATGCAATCTGAAATGTAAAAATCTATAATTGATACCACTAGTAGTGCTCTTCCTTAGGCTTACATTTTAATGTTCCCTTTAATGAGTGTGTATCAATTGATTTTTTTTGGTTATTGTTAACAACACCCCATCCACCCAAAACACACCCATGGACTTTATTACATTTAAGAAAATTGCCTAAAATGGTGGTTGCAATGCCAAAGATGGCCAGATTAAAAATAAAATAATTGCTGATGACAAAAATGGCCTTCTTTTTATTTTCAACTACTTTTGTTATATGTGCATTTTAAAATTCATTATTTAAACAAAAAATTACTTTTAAAATATATATTTCAAGTCAAAGTTAATTTGAAAGAAATGTGTAACATTTCATTTGAAAAAAATAGTTTCAACAGATATATGCAAGATCCCTAAATGAGTTGTATCTGTCATCAAAACACCATATTTTGGTATTATTAAAGGGGAATCCAAGGTAGATTTTTCTGCATTATGCAAGTGATTACATAGTACTTTTACACGTAAAAATAATTTACACTAGGAAACTCAAGCACAAAAAGTCTGATACTTTATCAAAATAACAAGAACAAAATAAGCAATGAAAAAATAGCAAAAGCCATTATAAAAGATAGTAAACTCCTATTTAAATTCCTGTGTTCCCACAGATTACAAACGTTTCTAAGTTCATCACGTCCCACAGATGGCAGCGTACTTCAAGCTACGACACAGAAAAGCCACACGGGGTATCTGAAGTTCAAGCTGCGCTCGCCAGCACAGTTCTCACCTGAGTCTCTGACGTCTTCATAAATGGACCTGACAAACGTATGATAAAGGACAGTTCTTTAGTAGTATAATTCACGGTTATTTTTCTTTGAATTGCTCTTAATACTGTTTCTTCTTAAATATTCGTGTAAAATTATAACTATTTATTACAGTTTTGGGGTTCTCTGAACACATGGGAGTGCATGAACTAAAAAGCTGTTGTTTTATTTCCTGCTACACAAGCATATGAAGATGCCTTTCTTGTTCAAAATGCCTTAGATTTAATCTTATTTTCATATTTCAAGTTATTTTAGAACAAATGGAAAAGGTCAAATGATTATCACAGATGCTCAAACATTCCCATAAAATATATCACACCCACTACAGAATTTAATACAAGTTCACAAAGAATATCAAATTAATCATTTCCTCCTATAAATATTTTCTTTTTATTTATTTTGTGTTTAGAGGTTGCAGTTTTAAGTACTATTAACAGAAAATACATAACAAAAGCTTCCTAACAAGTGAAAAAAATAATTATAAATGCTGGAAAAATTGGCCTCATTAACATATTTACAGACTTTTACTTAATACATACTCCATTGGAAATTAATTATATGACATTTATACAAGCATTAACATTTCCAAATCACTCTGAGTAGAGAGCACTTCAGTTCTTTATTGTCTACACCCAAAGGTTCAAGTCAGTTTCTGAAGGCAATCCTGACAAGCATGAGAAACGGTCAATCTGAGACGCTGCTGACATGCTGTTCTGTTCCTTCGCCCAAAGATGCTTCTGTCGAGTAAGTGTCCCTGTGCTTCTTTTTCTCTTTGCTCTGATCTTCCTGCAGCTTCAGAATTATGTTTCGGATTTCTTCCCTTTTTGTTCTCATTCTTGGGGGAGGAAACCAGTTTGCCAAATTCATAGGAAGTTCAAAATTGAGAATCGGATTCTGAAAATAAAAATATTAAAATACACACTAGAAAATTATAATAAATAATATTTTAGTTTGAATCACAAAAGCATTCTAGAGTTAAAAATGAAAAATCGATAAATATGTATTTATTATCTACCACATGCCAGGCCTTGTGCTAGGCACTGGAGATAGAAGATAGTTTCTGCCTACTGATCTTCTAGTCTAGATCAGGGGTCAGCAAACTGTGGCTCCTGGCCCAAATTCTGCCTACTGCCTGTTTTCCTAAGTACGGCCTCATTGGAACCAGCCACATTAACACGTTTACATGTTTTCTGTGGATGCTTTTCTGTTTTTCTTTTTGTTTGGTCTTTTAAAGATCTTATTTTTTTTCCTTTTTCTCCCAAAGCCCCCTGTACATAGTTGTGTATTTTTTAGTTGTGGGTCCTTCTAGTTGTGGCATGTGGGATGCCACCTCAGCATGGTTTGATGAGCGGTGCCATGTCCGTGCCCAGGATTCGAACTGGTGAAACCCTGGGCCACTGAAGCGGAGCAGGGGAACTTAACCACTCGGCCACGGGGCTGGCCCCTCTGTGGATGCTTTCATGCCACAAAAGCAGAAAAGAGAATAGGAACAAAGACCGTATAGTTGCAAAGCCTAAAATATTTACTATCTGGCCCTTTATAAAAAAGTTTGCTGACCTTGGTCTAGATAGATAAATCAATAATTAAATCAATGCATATGACAAGTATTATAGCAGAAGTACAGAGTCCTATGAGAATACATATCTGGGGGCTTAACACAATTCCAAGAAGCGATGTTTAAGCCAAGGCCTGAAGAAGGAGTAGCAGTCAAGCTGAATAAGAATGAGAAAAGAAACAGGGAAGAGCATTCCAGGTAAGGAAACGCGTATCAAGGCCTAGAGACAAGAAAGAAGGTGACGCAATATGAGAAAGTGAATGACATCCAGGCGGCTGGTATAGCGACTGCTACAGGGAGAAGGGTAGGAAACGGGGTGAGAAGCCTGGACAGTAGTTGGATCATGCAGGTCACGCGACGGATTTCTGTCTTTAATCCAAGAGCAACAGGAAGCTACTATAAGATTTAAAGCAGGAAAGTAACATGATTAGATGTAGGTTTTTGGAAAACAACTGTGAAAACCAGAAAGCAGGAGGGTTAGTTAGAGACTGGGGCAGCACTTTGGAAGAGCAAGGCCAGTGTACGGGACTTCGGGGTAAACAAGTGAACACATCTGACGTGAAGTGACAGAATTCACAGGACTCAGTGGTACGCTGGGTGGGGGATGAAGAGGAAGGAGTCAAGACAACTGTAACGAATATCCAAGTGAGGTATGCATGGTACTGCACCTCCGAAGTCAAAGGAAGAGAGTGTGGTGAGGAAGGAATGGTCAGCAGTGGCAGATGATGCTCTCGGGCAGAAACAATTTCAGTATCAGGGGGAGATGAAGCCAGATTACAGATCTGAGAAGCAAGTAGGATTTGTGGAAATGGAGATAGTGAATATACATACTTCTCCAGAAAAATAGCTGTGAAGGTGAGAAAAGGGTAAAGAGGTGGACCGAGTCCTAGGAGAGGTTTCTTAAGGCAGAGAGCCAGCGGAGAGGGAGAGTTGGTCAGGGACAAGGAATGAGGTCAACAAGCTTTAGGTTTGACAAAGTATGGTCTTTTTATGCCTTAACAATTCTCCAATTTGGGAGTTTTTGCTCCCTGAAAGAATTTATGAAATGATAGTTTCCAAACTCTTTAAAATATTTGCTTATTGTGTTTTTTACGCTAATGTAAGGTCACGTACACAATTTTATTATTTATTATGTCAGATCCAACAAACTGAAACCCACCTCAAAAAAGCTCTCTACATACTGCAATACATACACACCACAGTCACTGAAGTTGTTCTGCTGGGGTACTTTCGGGTTAGAGCCTTTCATAACATCTTTGGAAAAACTCCTTTTGCTTCCTTTTTTAACTTCCCATTCCACCTCTAAATACCTGCAATAATGCAAACATAGCAAGAGTATACATATACATAGTCCCTTATTCGCACCAGAATACAAAGTACAAGATACAAGGTTTTAAACTTACTCTCTCAAAATTTTTACAACATTTGACCGAGAAGGGCCTCTGAGTGAGTCCATCAGGAGGATACAAGGTCTGCAGGATAGAAGTGGCCAAAGGTTAAGACTCTATAATGTTAAAAAGGCATAAAAAGATGTGTATAACAATAAATTTAAAATCTTCAAAATTCCCTGTGTATGCTTCAGTAAAACGGCTGGTGGGGGGGCGGGGAATAAACTTTACAGACACATACACCCTAATAATACTGAAGTATCTATGGGTATATTAAATACCAAATTATAGAATATTAATTTAACCATTTCTTAGTTATGAATGTATTTCACTAAAAGTTCTATAGCTGGTTCCTAAAAATACTTCAAAATTTAGTAAAAAGTCAAAACAATTTTGAAAATTGGAACATCCCTATATTCCAAAGTCAACAAAAGTAAGACCATGCACAAGTAGAAGAAACATAATCCCATTTTTAACCAAAACTTACTACAGATAAGAGAACAGGTAATCAGCACATAAAAGGACTAGTTTAGAATCCACTGTATTTTGCAAGATTCCACTTTAGAACACTCAACATAAATAACACTCAACCTTCAAAATTTTGTTGTAAACCCAAGTAAGTGAGGAAGTCTAATGCCGTGCAGAAAGTCCTGGAATGTTAAAAATCTGGATTCTTCCTGGCTAAAATCTTATGGGATTTGGAGCACATGTCCTAACTACTCTAGGTCTCTACATTTTCCTTTATAAATGAAGTTTGCTTTTCAAAGCTATTAATGGAGTTTCAGCTAACATTTTCTACAAAGAAGTCAAAAGAGATGAAATCTAGAAATAGTAATACTTCATCACCTAAGGAGTTTGGAGCCCCTGGGAAGCCCTCAAATGATGTGCCTCTGAGAAGCAAAAAAGACTCCCCTCACTGCGCTTCCCATCTGGAGCTCATCCCTCAGGACACCTGAGTCACTCCAGTCTTCACACAGTCTCTCGGACCCAGCGGAGAAGCTGATCTCCATGTTACTGATCTGAACGACAGTTCTTCGTCCCTTTCTGCTCCAAATCGCCATCTATCCAAAGGAACAGTGGCTCTCTCTGGAAATGGCTGTGCGCACAAACACGGAAAACGGGCAAACGGAGGACCAAAATGATTACCCTTTCTCCCCAACTTGATCCCTGGACACTGAGCATGACAAAACCCAGTTTTCCTCACTGACCCTGACAGCCTTTGTGACTTTTGCTTAAGTCCTTGTTTAAACAAAAACTGTCTGGTCTTGTTTCATTCTATGAAGGTACGTAATTGAAAATTATCATGTAGTGTGCAAGACACATAGTTAATGCTTACTGTTTACAGATCGTAGGCTTTAAGTGCCACTGTCCTATTTCTGAACTGCAGCTGTCATCGGCAAGGAACCCGTCGTCACTGCTATCATCCTATAAGAGACATCCCACTGTTAGTGCTGGAAACATACAATAACTAGTAACCTGACAAAACAGTACTCTTGAGGAACAAATAGGCAAAATTTTTTTTTTCTATTTAGGTGATCAGATACTAAAAAATGTGGTATGTCACTTGAGTCCAATTATCTAGTGCCACAACACGGACATTTTAATGAAAAGAAACTACCAATCAGAGGTCTATGAAAAATTGTTACATCTATTTTTCAACCTAAAACAGACTTTAAAGAGTAAATATATTATGACTATTTCTTCTCCAGTCAAACACTACTACTCTGATTTCTGGTAATGTTACAAAAATTTAGTTTGTTGGCTAAGATAACTTAATCGCTTTTCACAATAGGACATGAAAAGACTTATTTTATTATTCTTTTACATAAATAAATTTTTCAAATCAGGAATATTTAAAGAGTTTCTGGAAACACTGTTTTCCTTGACAAAACCGTATATCCACTTCAGTTGGGAGAAGATAGCATAACGACACTGTGTTATTCTGCAGACCATCCCAAATGTAAAACAAGTCTCTCTCTGTTCCTTTTTTTAAAAATATTTTATTTTTCCTTTTTCTCCCAAAGCCCCCCAGTACATAGGTGTGTATTTTCAGTTGTGGGTCCTTCTAGTTGTGCTATGTGGGATGCTGCCTCAGCAGGGCCTGATGAATGGTGCCATGTCCGCGCCCAGGATTCAAACAGGTGAAACCCTGGGCCGCAGAAACGGAGCACGTGAACTTAACCATTCGGCCACAGGGCCGGCCCCCTCTTTCGTTTCTTTAAGAAAGCTTCTGGCAGCCTTATGAATGACATAATTTAACAGCAGGAATAATAATAATGATGATGGTAAGACAAAGAGTAGCTACTTCACATAACTGCTATTATGGCCAAGGGAGTATAACAGGTGCCCACTATGACCTTCAACGTAATCCAGCTGCAGGCCTGCATGTGTTGGAGAGGAAACTGTTATTTCACAGCTACACGTGGTAGACCAAGGGACATCACAAAAAACGGCTTTTGTTCACAAGAGGATTAAGCAAGAAGGAAAAATGGTGCAGTACAAAGCTATCTTCATTACTAGATAAATTAAGTGTGTCCTAACCACTAAAAGAAGGTCAGAGAATTAAAGAAATGGCATGCTGTAAGGATTTTTATCAACTTTTCTCTCAATATAAGGCCCTCTTTAACTGAAGTTACAAAATATTTTTAAAAATACACTTTATTCTTGGTGTTAGAAGGTTTAGTAGAGCAAGTGAGACACTAAGAAAATGTTAGAATTGACCTATATATACATATACATATATATATTTTTTTGGTGAGGAAGATTGGCCCTGAGCTAACATCTGTGCCAATCTTCCTCTTTTTTATATGTGGGATGCTGTCGCAGCATGGCTTGACGAGGGGTGTAGGTCCACACCTGGGATCTGAACCTGAGAACCCTGGGCCACTGAAGTGGAGCGTGCAAACTCAACCTCTATACCACCGGGCTGACCCTAATCTTTATTAGTTTTAACTAAATATTATCTGCTCCTGCCATGATACATATACATTAAATTAGACGAAACAAAGGAATCACTGGAAAAGCAGAAAAAATAATATAATTTTTCTGTGCTCATGCACTACACAACTGAAAATTTCAGTATTTGTGTCTTAAATCTTAAGTGAGACAAAAGTTAAGTATGGCCCATAAATACTTGAAAAGAGGAAGAGAAAGGAGTAGGGATGGTGACTGGGTTGGGGTGGGAGAATTAATTTTATATTAAAACTTTCTGATGTGGGTAATATTAGTTCACATGGGTAAAAAAATAATAAAGGAAATAAAATAAAACCAAACAGCCCTAATACATTTATCCTGGCAACTTCTGAACTGAAAACTGAATTTACATTTTGAGATAAACAGCCCTAATACATTTATCCTGGCAACTTCTGAACTGAAAACTGAATTTACATTTTGAGATGAGATCTAAATCTAGAAGGCATGAGTTCTGGTTGAAGGAACTGCCTATAGGACTCGAAAGAAAAATTTCTAAGTAGATGCAACCTTAGACCTTTTTGCCAAGCATTAATTTTCACCTGGTTGTCCTGATCTTCTGAGAAGTCGATGAGTCCATCTTCAAGCATCTTACCACCTTCAGCTGACTCATCGCTATAGTTCAGTCTGATTTTGCTTAAGCCGTCTGTATTGATAAGAAACATTACATAATAAAAAAGAACAGGCATATAACTTATAGTGTATGATGTTATGCTAGTAGTTGATAATTAATGATGTAATTAAGGATACAAAATCTGCCTTAGCGTGTAATATCACAGATATAAAATACTTTTCATAGCCCTGGACTGACATGTCAGTTACAAAGCTGTTTCTATTACTCAGACCCTAAAATTAATTAAAATTATAACAACTAGATATTAATTATCTGATTAAATATATGTATATTTAAATACATATATGTATGTATATATATAAACAAATGTTTTTGTGCTAGGTATGTCTGATATCCTTAATAATAGAAGCTATAATAGTCTGAAAATAACCTAAATGTCCAGTAACAGGAATAGTTAGCAAATTGTAGAACATCAAATATTGTACTTTTTAAAAATTAAAATTGTGAATATATGGAAAATTGTACAATAGAGGGTAAAAAAAGAAACGATTAAAATTAAGTAAAATAGGCTTGCTTTTGGACAAATAAAAAAATACAAAAATGAAAATCATCATGACGTTAGGACAGTAGTTATGGAAGAGTTCCCCAACTGTTTATTTCTCCTTCATGTTTGGTTATATTTGTAGACTTTTCAATAACATAAAACAACACAAGCCAAATGTAGGTGCTGGTAGTATGAAAATAAATGACTCATAAGAAAAATTTGAAATGGATACTTCTAAATGTTCACTTCAACAATCTAAATCCTTAAAAATCAATTATTTTTAATTGATTTATTAGCCAAAAAAAGCTAATCACAAAAAAATGTTTCAAAGAAACAGAAGATTTACATGAAAATAATGAAAACTGACTCAGGGACTTTAATACCAAAATACTAATATTATTTACTATAGAGCATACCATTTCCAAGTTTTGTGGGGTTTTTTTTTTTTTTTTTTTTTGGTGAGGAAGATTGGCCCTGAGCTAAGATCTGTTGCCGATCTTCCTCCTTTTTTTCTCCCCCATCCTCAAAGCCCCAGTACATAGTTGTGTATATATCCTAGTTGTAAGTCATTCCAGTTCTTCTAAGTGGGATGCCACCATAGCATGGCTTGATAAGCAGTGTGTAGGTCCGTGCCCAGGATTCCAACTGGTGAATCCTGGGCCGCCAAAGCAGAGCACACGAACGTAACCACTATGTTACTGGGCCAGTCCCCCATTTCCAAGTTTGAAAAAGCAGGACTTCAAGGTACTTTAGAAAGGATAAAATTATTTTGGCCTAAGTTATTAAAAAACAATTAAGACTATTAATATAAGCAAGATGGGATGAGAAGACAGAAAAATAAAACGTGTTCCTGAAAAGACATATATATGAATTTTAAATGGATCAGAAGCATGCTATTTAAAATAACTAATAAAGCACCATGGTAAATCCTTTTGTTATGCAAAGAATAACCTTTTATCTTTTCCAAAAATTTGTATTTTTTATGTTTGAAGCTAAAACACCTATATTTGAATGAAATTTGTTCAAATCCTCAGGCAATTCAGAATTAGTCAATCACAATCAAGTTATTCTAGCAGCAAGTTATTCCTATTTACAAAAACTGTCATATCAATATGAAGCTTGTACAATTTAAACTATATGTGCATTTCAAAAAAGGGAGAAAAATAATTTAAATAGTGTAGTCAATTCCTTCAATTATTTCATTCAGTAAACAAATGTGCTGGTGTAAACTGAGAGCTGATAACTCAATCAGCTGTCCTCTTAATTAGTCCCAGTTCCTGAGAGGTTTTCCTACAGTGAGATCATCTGAAGATGCTGAGTATAATTATAGAGTTTAAACGTACAGGTTTTTCATGTTCCACACAAAACAACTATTTCATATTTCATATGGTGCCCAACTGAAAAAATAGCAAATGAAAGTAGTGACGCCACACATTATTATTTTCCTACGGCTGACCTTAAAAACCTAATCCCTGTGATAAGATACAATTCCACTTATTTACTGCAGCATGTTACCTGGCATCAGTAGTCAACATGTGACCGGATGTGTTCAGTGGTTAAAATTATGTTAAAACTGTCTAAAATGCTTCATTTAAATCCTGTCAACTATGCTCCTAGACTAAATAGAAATCCATCACAAACATTTCTACCAGCTCTTCTTAGCCTGCGTTTTAACACGTCCTCATTTTCTCTGGGACAGACTGCTCGACCATCCTCCCTGAGGTGGTGGAGGCGCCTCTGGAGGGCACTCTTATTTAATGTCCTTTTGGATGAATGACCCCTTGGAAACATCTAATACAAGCTACGGGACCTCACTCCTGAAAGATGCACAGACCCACTGCAGAGCACCACTTTTCAAACTGTGGGACACTGTTGTCACTGGATTCAGACAAGCATTAAAAAGAACGGAAAATATCAGTTGTATCGCACACAGTAAAGGTAAACTAATTGCCTTTAAGCAAGATATGGCTGATATGGTTACACATACAGTAAAAACAAAACAAAAGCAGAACTATAATAAAAAAGAATAAATAGAATAAACAGATATTAAAAAGGCAAACTACATGAAACAGATTATTCTCTACTTTGATCTCCACTGGGATTTGTGAGGATATTTACTCAAACTTAACTGGCTACTACTCAACTAGAACATTAATTTGTAAGAGAGGACCACTAGGAATTTCTGGGGTTTGTGTAGATGAAGCCCTAGGCTTTGTCTCATTGCTGTGTTTTAAATCATGCACTTTAATTCATTTTCAATTTGAATTCACTTTAAAGTGTATGAGATTACTGATAAAAGGGAACTTGAAAAAAAATAGTTCTATGGAGATATAATTCACATATCTTACAATTCATCCATTTACAGTGTACAATTCAGTGGATTTTGGTTTATTTACACATATGTGCAACCATCACTAGAGTCAATTTACAAACATTTTCAAATTTTAAACTTCAAAAAGAAAGCCTGTGCCCTCAGCTAGCAGCCCTCTTCCCACACTCCTGTCCTCCTCCCACAGTGGCTAAGCAGTCACTAACCAGTTCTAGAGATTTCCCTGTTTGGGAGATTTCATACAAATGGAATCATACAATATGTGGTCTTTTGTGACTACGTGTAGCATCCTGTTTTCAAGGTACATCTATGTTGTAGCATGTATCAGTATTTCATTTCTTTCTATGGTTTAATAATATTCCACTGGATGGATACACCACACTTTGATTATCCATTATCAGTTGATGAACATTTGGGTTGTTTCTGCCTTTTGGCTATTATGAATAATGATGCTATAAACACTCATGTCCAAGTTTTTGTGTGGACATGTGTATATATCTAGGAGTGGAATTGCTGGGTCTTATGGTAACTCTATGTTTAACTTTTTGAGGAAGCGTCAAACTGTTTTCCAAAGCAGCTGCACCATTTTATATTTCCGTTAATAATAAACGAGGGTTCTGTTTTCTCCACATCCTCGCCAACACTTGATGGTATCTGACTTTTGATTCTAGCCATGCTAGTACAGTATGGCAAGGTATCTCACTGTGGTTTTGATTTACATTTCCTTTATGACCAATGATTTCCAACATCTTCTCATGTGCTGACTGGCAGGACTTTGTTTTAAAGGGACTAAGAAACAGTGCACACTGCCTTGAAGGCTTATTAGTCTTCAGAGTGCCCAAAATGGTAATTAATCTCTAATGTGGCTTTTCACTCCCTTTTTAACTTTTTTCTACTCAAGTATTAAAATGCTAAAACTGAAAAAAAAATTACAGGCAGTACTTGGTGGTTACCTACTTTGCCTATCTTCATGCCATTTCCTGCCTGATGAAAGAGCGGAAAGTGAGCTGGAAAAGGCAGTATTTATCTGCTTGGCTTTTGATGCACTTTTTTGCCATATCTGCTAAATTTCCCCTTTCTGCCTCTCATCTTATACCTCCCAAAGGGTACAAAGACCAACACTCTAGGGCTAATGTCAAGCTTTGTGCAGCTCCGTGTCAAACAAATAAAAAATATTTTTGTAAGATCTCAGCAAGAGCTTTCTGACTTACTAAATTAACATAAGTTGGTAGAGTACCAAGAGTATGTTCAGCGTTCACTACTTGTGATACATTCTTTCTGAATTCACATAATTTCTTCTATGCTTTATACTGACTTTTTTTCCTCCAATGAAAATGTATTAGATTTATTCACTGTTTAGAAAGTTTCTGAGGTACATACTATAGCACATTATGGAGTAGACTATTTTACTTTTGGGTTTGAGAGGAAATTGCACAATTGATTTGATATGAAATTTAAGTCTTTGAATAGAAACCTGAGATTTCTATAACAAGTGCTAGAAATATGGAACTGATTCAAGGAAAAAAACCAATTTATTAGAACTGAAGAGAAATAAAAAGAGGCTGGGCCAGTGCCCCTCCTCCCATTAAAAACCAGGAAGGAGAGTCAGGGATAAGGAACTAACCTTTAATTGGGATGTCAACAACTATTTTGGAGGAGAAAGCTTTAATTTCTGCCACCGGCCACTCGATCTCAAGTTGCCCATTTGTAAGTTGAGAAGACCGAACTAACTGGCCTGAGAGATTTAAGACTGTGCAACTACTGTTTATGCTGAATACAGTAAATTTCCTATAAAATAAAAATAAATCCAAGTTCCTATAAATGGAAAATGTCAACCTTGTACTACAATTTTAAAACTGCACTCTCTGTAGCAGTGAGGGGAGGAGGTGACTGCAAAGGGGGCACAAAGGAGTCTTTTGGAACGATGGGAGGGTTTAAATTTTGATTATTGTAGTGACTACACGACTGTATACATTTACCAAAGCTCACTGAGCGAAACTTATAAAGTAAGTGAATGGTACTCTAAGTAAATCATACCTGAATAAACCTGACTTCAAAAAAAGTACATCCTGAAATCTTAGTCCTGTTTATAAAAAATCCAATTTATTCTGAATTCCTTGATTCTTTCAAAACATTAAGAAACATACCTGTATGGTGCATAGAACTTAAATATTCATTCTGTAGGTCATTCTCACTTTTAGTCCTATCAACAACTTTCTGGCATGCAGATTCTCCTTTATTCGATTCTTCATTTTCACTTGCAGTATGAGTTATTTTTTTCAGACTACATTTCACACTGCATATGTTTCTCCGACAACGAGGGTCACTTTCCTCCTGTTCAGCACTTGGATCAATTACAGCTACACAATGCTTTCTGTTTAGCATCTTCTTAATTACAGGCTTGGCAGAAGAGTTTTGTGAACAACTGTCCATTTCACTGGCTGAAGGAGAAGAAATACAACTGTCCTCTACAGTTGAACATTTTTGCATGACTGTATTTTCATGGTAATGAGGATTAGGTTCATACTTTGGTTTTTCCAAACCAGGGAAACAAACAACAGCCAAAAACCAGTGTGCACTGTAAAAAACAAATGAAACTACTGAATATATTATTAGAAAAGTTTATTATATTTGGCAATAAATATCAATTGAAATGTTTTCTTCTAAAGCTTTTGTGAACAAATTTATTAAGAATGCCCAATTTTTTCCATTCTCAAATTAATCCACTATATGATCATTGATTCATTAACAGAATACAATGTCTATTCAAAAAAATAATTTTTGTTAGAATTATGTAGCCTGCATTCACTTTTGCAAACAATCCTTTGAACTTTTTCTTGCTTGTGGAATGAAAAAGTCATTGTTTTCAGGTAATTTAACAAAATGTTAATTGCATCACTGCAATTCATCATTCCCATTTACCTTCTCTTTGCCCTATTTATGTCAAAGGCTAGAAAACTATCTAGCCTCAAGATGAAAATGTCTTCAGAAGTCTAATTAGATTGTATAATTTTGAACAGTTTCTAAAATGTTGCACATACATAGCTTTTTAAAAACTTTTACTATGTCTGTGTTTTTCTTATTAATAAGGGAGGAAATGCTTAATATTGAAAATATTAAATAATTCTTTGTCTTATGCTATATTGAAATGTAAATACACTAAAATGAAATAACATATCTAATCTAACCATTATTACAAAACTTCAAGTACTAGTAGAGTTTCAGCTATCAAGAGGGTCTCATGATACAGGTGAATTCAGGTATCACAATCCCCAACAGCAGGATACAAGCCACGAGTAAAAAGCTGTATAGCTAACGTTGGCTAATATTCATTAACCCAATGAAGAATTTTATTGAGGGCTTACTATTTGCTAGGTACAGCGTTATGTGCTGGGATACAATAAACAGGCTATAGATGCCAGAGAATTTATTACTTAAACACAATATTTGTTATATAGTAGGGTGTTCAACAGATATTTGCTGAATGAAATAATGAATATCTTGACATGGAGATACGTTATTCTATATTCTCATTTCTGCAAAATGTTAAATTACCTCAAGATAATACTAAGACACAGCACTGTCTCTTCATCAGACAGCGTAAGCAGAAAGGTCACAGAGGCTGGTTCCATCCTCAGTATTGGAAAGGCCAGATGGAGGAATGCTTCTCTCCTGTTCTTAATTATTAATTTTCAGTGTCCTATGGACTTGGGTCAGGCTAGGGCAGTAGAAAGAGCAGCACACCAACTTCCTCACTCCATCAATTCTAAGACAGCTGATTTTAAGTCACATCTCAATTTCAGAAATGTTAAAATGTGAAAAAATGTGTTTTTAAATTGCTTAAATATGCTATAATGCAGTGATTCTCAAGCTAAAGCTATAACCTAAGTCTATTACAGTTTTAAACATTTCTTAGTTATGACAATATGGATAAGCCATACATTTTCTATTGCCTGACCTAATAACTAGGAAAAATTCTTTCTTCACCTAGCTGAAAGGAGAAAGCTGAACCAGACACCTGAGGTCACTTCCAACTTCTAAGAGCCAAAGCTGTGCTTTTATGATCTCTTTTAATACCAGCCACATTGACCTTAAATACCAGTGGGGGAAGAGGCTAAGACAGGTAATGTCACTTATCTTAAATTGGATTAGATACAAATGTTAAATTTCTCCTCCTTGTCACTTACTGTGACAATTTTCAACAGGTAGCTTATAAATTTTTAAGTTTAAAGAAATTAACACCAAGAAAATTAAAAATAAAATAGATGATAAATATATATCAGCTTATCTAACATAATTAGTGTATATAAATATTTGTGACTTTACCTCCTCCAAAACAAAACAAAAAAACTAACGAGCCCTCATGATTTGGAGGCTGTTCTTCCATCTACAAATGGCACCGTACTCTTGAAGGGTCCTTTACTGACTCCACACCTTGGTTCATTCTCTACCATTCACCGAGGTGACTGGAAGCATAGACTGCAGCTTCCATCCACATCAGATACAGTGACTCTACTGCTAAATTGTGTGCACCTCAAATTATATTTGTTTTATATTTTTACAATTCATTTCTAACAGAGGGCTTTTGACATATAGCCTCCCTTTTACCTAGTAGGCAGCTCACATGTTACTGTATATGACAAATTAGTGTCAAGAAACCTTACTTTGAGAATGAAGAAATTAAAGATTAGTTCTAAACTTGATTACGATACTATGTTTGACTTAAAAATTACACAGCTTTGAAGAAGTTGGGCTTTATAGCCATAACCAATGTTTTGACCTAGCCTACCTGTCTTTGGCTCGGCTAATTAGAGAGCACAGGTCTTATGATTAAAGCATGATTTTAAAGAAATAGAGTTTGATTATACTATAGAGTGAATTTGTTTTTCATAGTGAGAAAAAAACAAAACAAAACACAACCAGAAACTAGCCTGGCACATCTACGCTTACTAGACATAAACAGTCTCACAGAATACCAACCTTTGACACGGTTACTCTGCAACCATGATAAAACGAGACAAAGCAAGCTATTTCATAATTTGATTAAGCAGAGACAAATATAAGCTCACCATGCAACCCCCAAAATACCCAATATCTCCCTTTTTTGCTAAATGAGTCAATGCTATTTTACCCAAATAAACTACAGCTTCCTTAGACCTTCCCCCAAAACACCAAACCAAAGCCCCAATTCTGTTATAGGCTCTTTCAAACACACTTTTACTAAAAGGCTCCATGGCTGCTCATGGTATGTACTCTCCCTTGATGCAAGGAATAAACCCAAGCTGTCCAACTACTGGTGTATTCCTAGGAGCCTTTGGCTGGAGGGCATAGGAAAACAAAAAAATGAAATAAAAAACTCTCAAGTCTAAATTGTACAATAATGTTATCCTACACATCAATGCATCTCTAGTCATTGGAGCAGAATATAACACAAAATGTTTAAGCCCTCCCACTTTACTCAGAAAATAGCTTCAAGTAGTCAGAATGGTTTTCAGCTTGAGCAAATGGCATAAATCCAGCCAACTTTTCTTCTTTTCGGTTAAGAGCCAAAGTGTGTTTTAAACTAAAGATTCAAATTCTTCTATGTGACCTAATCATCTTTCTGTATAAAGTAGCCTTTTCTATATGGTGTTTGCTAGACCACAAGCACCATTTTTGTAAACTGAGATAATTCCACATTGACCAATATAACGAAATTAGAAAGATCTCGTCTAGCGTTTGCAAAATTCATTATCTTACATGATTCTCTGGAAAACTGAACTTTCATAAAATAAGCAGTATAACTATAGATATATCCAACAAATTTCAGGGAGGAATTTAAAAATGGATGAATTCATCATTATAAACATGTTTTCTAAAAACTGCCATCACATTTACATGAAGGAAAGTTTTACTCACGCTTCATTAAGGGGTACAAAAATAAAATCCTTCTCAAAAATATCTACATGCCGAGTCCATGTTTTTACTCTCCCATGTCGCTTTTGCTGTATTCTGTAAGACAAGACACAAACTATCAAGCTTTTGACATGTTTCTAGTGCTTCGGCTTATATGCAGCAATTCATAAATTATGAAGATTAAGATGTTAACAGATCAAATAGTTGTATAAGATAATTTAACAAGTTGGAGAAAGAAAACTGAACATCTGAGATGGAGCTAGCAAGGCATGAAACTGTCCGTCATTGATTCTGGAGGAAGGAGATGTTCAACTCCTGCTACTACATAGCAGGGTGGACCAGTGCTACTGTTTTCATCATTGCAGAACTGGTCCTAGTGACTATATTGAGAAGCGGACCACACCACGACCTACGGTAACTGAGAAGAGGGCAAGAAAAGTAAGCATTATCTCACAGTGGATGAAGCAGGACAGACCAAGCACCGGCCAAAACCAGTCACTATCAACTCTAATATGCAAAATTAGAATCACTGAAATAGTAGAAAATATTATTTATACTATGCACAGCAGCCATCAATTTAAGACATTTAACAGCACTTATGACAAAAAATGTACTAACTCTGTGTACATTTATCAGCAAGTATTAGAGCTGAATGCCATCACTATGTGGAGAAGAATTATAAACAAAATAACTCAGGCCTAAAATGTAGAACAGTACTTCCTTCACTTGTCTGAGGAGAATCACCCAAAGAACTTATTAAAAGTACAGATTCATAGGTTCCTCTCTTAGACATTACGGATGGAACATCTAGGGTAAAACAGAGCAATCTGTATTTAATAAGTATCCACGTAATTTTTTCTTTAACTATCCTGCATATTTGGGAAATACTGATCTAGGCATCACATCTAAAACCTTTATGAATTACAGGTGTTCTTGAGGCTTTATAATATTATGGATTATTTTGATTTTGCTAATTGATAATAGAATTAAATGATGCTTCCTCAATACAAATAAAGTAATTTTTTACTAAGTTAAACATGAATGACTTACTACATCTGTTAAATATTTTCAAAGAGCTTGACTTACGATAGATTAGATGTTTCATGAAGATTTCTCCTCTCTCTCTGATTAAGGCGTTTATAGAAAAAAGAACTGAATATATGAATCCGGTCAGCTTCTTCCTTCTTCAGTTTTTCAAGCACCAAATATCTATTTTATAAAAAATAATTCCAATGTAATGAATTCAACAGTTTACTTTATACTAAAAAGAGTCAAGCAGTGATCAAATATCTATTTAACCACCATCACTCTCTATTTCGTACAACTGAAAGCAGTTACTAGCAAAGTTTACTTCATATTCTAGACCATAACTACCAGATTATTCTCAAGTAATGAAAAGGGAGACCTGAGGGTAAAACTATGATTTGAAGATCTAACATTTTAAAACAAGGGCACATCACGAATGTTCACAGTAACATTATTTATAATAGCCACAAAGTGGAAATGACAGAAATACTCATCAACTGATGAATGGAAAAATAAAATGTGATATATCCATACAATGGAATATTCTTCAGCAATAAAAAGAAATGAAGTACCGACGTATGCTGTAACATAGAAGGACCTCGGAAACACTATGCTAAGTGAGAGAAGCTAGTCACAAAGCAGCACACATTGTATGACTTCATGCATATGAAATGCTCAGCATACGCAAATTCACAGGGACAGAGAGGACAAGGGGGCTGCCTAGAGCTGAGAGTGGGGCTGGAGGGAGACGGGGAGTCACTGCTAATGGGTACTGGGCTTCTTTTGGGGATGAAAATGTTCTAATATAGATTGCGGTGATGCTCACACAACCATCTGAATATAGTGAAAACCCTAAAAACGTACACTTTAGATGAGTGAATTGTATGGGATGTGCATAATATCTCGATAAAGCTATTATCTTTATGTACTGTTTATTTTGCTTTAAACAGTTCACTTAATAAACCGTGAAGACCTAGCCATATACTATTTTTTATAACAACAGAAAATAGAAAGGACTTTTATAGCAGTGCGGTCGCAACAATGACCCTTTAAAGTGATCTGACGTCAGTTCTAGTTTTTCCTTGCCTTAGTTGTTTTTTCTGCAGGTCTGTATCAAAACAAATAGCAATCGTTCCTTTATATCACAACGGGAAATGATGCTATTTTAATATAATTGTTTACGTTCCAAAATCCCTCAAAGAAGCTAGGCAAATTATGGCTTATGACCAAATTCATTTTATTAAAATGAGGGTAGTCTGAAAGCCCTGTGAAATCTTACAAGAAACAGCAAATGTCCCAGAGGGCACTTATTTGACCTGTCACTTTTATCATAATATTTGATAATTCTAAAGCTCAAATTCTGATGAAAAGGACATAACTTACAGATTTCTTGCTTTAGAGCAACTCACTGTGCCCCTACAAAAGATATTATAAGACAGTGAATCAGCTCATGACACAGTTTAAATCAATTGCCGAATTCTACAATAATAAACTCAAAACAGAGCATGTAGTGAACTAGATTTGAGTTTAGGGGCTATTACCATAATGGGTGAACCATGCATCTCTTTCCAGCCCAAATTACAATGGCTACTTTGTAAAACCGAATTGAATAAACAAAGGGATAATTCAATTTAAAAAAGAAAAGTTATTTGTGATTTAAGAAAACTATTTCATTCATATGTAAACAAATCCATGCCTTTACAAATAACTAGTTTTGTCTTTCTGCCCTGATATACATCCAAAAGAATTTCTGTGACTATATAATTCTGAGTTTTTTTATGTATGTGTGTTAGAACTATTCACTTTAATCAGAACAGCCATGTCTTTTATTTTAGAATTAAAGGGAAACTTTATTACAAAAAACTTGGGAATTTCTTCCTTTTGGGCGCATTTTTTTCTTTCAGCGTATAAATCATTTAAATATTGAATGTCACGGTGAAGCTGTTCACTTGCTATTTCACAAAGTGGACAATTTAACAATCACATCATGACTTCTTTAATGGTAGGATGAAGTTAAAATATGAATACGGTTCATCTGCAACTCTATGTGACTTTGAAAGTACTTTTTATTAATCGAATTCCTTTCTCCTCTGCACTTTATTGACACTCTCTAGATGCAGCGTCCTTCTGCCTCTTGTAATATTGGCAAACTTTGCTTGTTTCTCATTTGTAGAGCTGGAAACGGGGAAGAATGAGCAGCTCTGGCAGCAGCCCAACTGCTTATGTTAATAGTGAAGTTTAAAAAGAAGTTTCCTCCTTTCAATTCACTTCTAAGAGTGTCATGAGACAAACATGAACAGATTCTCAAAAAGTCAAGGATTTTGTTAGGTTCTCTTTATTATCTGGGACACTGATTTGTATCAGAAAAGGCAGAACTTGTAGATAATCTAAGTTTACTGTATGAAATTTGTTTTAAAGTGTAACTATAAAGTCTAAGGGCCCTCTTGAAAATATGAAGAATTTCAAGAATATAAACAAAGGACTGTAAAATCTCTACTATAATGTAAAAAGTGCAGATTAAATATGAAATAGAATAAACTAAAATGTAAACGAAATAGAGGAGTTCTACTTATTTTTAAGTTCTACTCACGTGCTTTCAAACCAAAAACCATTTTAAACATAAAGACTTTAATAGCTTAAAAGTAAAGGGGTAAAAAGATATACACCACGAAAACATAAACCAAAAGAAAGCTATAGTAGTTATATTCATTTTGAACAAAGTAGGCATATGAATAAGGAAGATTACCAAGGACAAAAAGGGACATTACATAGTGATAAAGGGGTCAATTTTTGAAGAAGACATAAATGTGTATGTGCCCAACAACAGAGTTTCAAAACACATTAGGCAAAAACTGATAGATTTGAAAAGAGAAATAGACTATCTATAAATATAGTTGGAGATCAAGAGCCTTCTCAATAACTGATAAGAACAAGTAGGCAGAAAATCAGGGAGGACAAAGATGACCTGAAGAGCACTATCAAACAGCTTGACCTAACTGACATTCACAGAACAATACGTCATCTAACAGCAGCAGTGTTACTCTAGACATTCACTCAAGACTTTTCAGTAGCTTGGTTTATTAAGGCAGTATGCATTAGGATTAAGAGATAACATCTTTTTCAAAAAAATTATGGAAAAAATGAAATAACATAAAATTTACAACTTAACCATTTTTAAGTATACTGTTCAGTCAATAGTGTTAAATATATCCACATTGTTGTGAAAAAGATATCCAGAACTTTACCTTGCAAAACTGAAACTCTATATCCATTAGACAACTATCTCCTTTCCCTTGCCCCTCAGCCCCTGGTAACCACCATTTACTTTCTTTTTCTATGAATTTGACTACTTCAGATATCTCATCTAAGTGGAATCATACAGTATTTGTCTTTATGTGACTGGTGTACTTCACTTTACATAATGTCTTCCAGATTCATCCATGTTGTAGCCTGTAACAGGTTTCCTTCTTTTTTTAAGGGTGAACAATATTCCATTTATGTACATACCACATTTTGTTTATACACTTATCCATGAATGGACATTTGGATTATTTCCACCTCTTGGCTACTATGAACATGGTGTGCAAATATCTCTTTGAGATCCTACTTTCAATTCTTTTGCATATATACTCAGAAGGCAGATTGCTGTATCATATGGTAGTTCCAACTTTCAATCTTTTGAGGAACTACCACACTGTTTTCTGTATCAGCTGTATGACTTTACACACCCACCCTGCAGTGCACAAGGGTTCCAATTTGTCCACGTTGTTAGGAACATTCTTTTCTTTTCTTTTTTTTTTTTTAATAGTAGCCATCCTAATGGATATGAGATGATATCTCACTGTGGTTATAATTAATAATTTTGAGGATCTTTGCATATGCTTATTGGTCATTTGTATGAGATAGCATCTTCTGAAGTAGCTATCAAGAACTTTGGTTGGGGGCCAACCCCATGGCCGAGTGGTTGTGTTCGCGCGCTCCGCTTTGGCAGTCCAGGTCCTGGGTGTGGACCTAGCACTGCTCATCAGGCCATGCTGAGGTGGCATCCCACATAGCAGGATCTACAACTAGAATATACAACTATGTACTGGGGGGCTTTGGGGAGAAGAAGGAAAAAAGCACTTTGCCTGAACTTGTCCTTGAATGTACCTGTTAGGTCTCAAAGGGGTCTACATCTGCAGAACCAGGCATTTAAAATCCAGGGCGGTTTCTCTTACTAGCAGATCTATGACACATTTATAACTTACTGAAACTTATTCCATTACCATCAAATCTTCAAAAGGAAAAAGAGTGCCTTTGAAAAGGGGGTAAAGCGATCATAAAAAGGAATATAACATTACCCCCGATGTTAAGTAGATCCTGCTGGTTGATGGTGGTGTTGAGTTCCTCCATTATCCTTGCTGATTTTGTTTAGCTGTTCTTTCAATTGTTGAGAGAGGGGAATTGAAGTCTCCAGCTACATTTGTAGATTTTTGTTTCTCCTTTTAGATGTATCAGTTTTTGCTTCACATATTTTGTAGCTCTGTTGTATGGCACACACTCATTTAGGATTGCTAAGTCTTCTTGATGGATTCACTCCTTTATCATTATATAATGTCCCTCTCTATCCCTGGTAATTGTTTTTGCTCTGAAGTTTACTTTATCTGATGTTAATATAGTAACTCCTGTTTCTTCTAATATTTGCATGGTATATCTTTTTCCTTTTCAACTTAAATAATCATTATCTTTGAAGTGAGTTTTTTGTAGACAGGCCACAGTTTAATCCACTCTGCCAATCTTGGTCTTTTAATTGATATATTTAGTGCACGTGAATTGAATGTAGTTAGTAATATGTTCTATCTTCTCGTTCACTGATTCTTTCCTCTGTCCTCTCTATTCTGCTGTTCAGCTTATTCAGTACAGTTTTTGTTACTCTAGTTTTAGTTCTAGAATTTCCATTTCTTTCTTTATATCTTTCTTTTCCTTCATAAATTTCACACGTGTTCATAATTTTTCATCAAAGAATTTTTATGATGGATGCTTTAAAATCTTTGTCAGGTAATTCTAGTATCTGTGCCATCTCTGTTTTGACAGTCTAATTGTCTTTTCTCATCCAGTTTGAGATCTCTCCAGTTCTAAGTGAGAGAAGTAATTTTCAATAAAAATCTGGAAATTTTGAGTATTATAAGACTCTGGATCTTATTTAATTCTTGTTTTTTAGCAGGCATCCTCCAGCATCACACTCCGGTGGGTGAATTGGGTGCCACCTCATTACTGTCATGTGGGGGTGGAAGTTCAGGTTCTCCACTAGACCACCACCAACATGGGGGAGCTCTGTGCTACTCACAGATGAAGGCAGAAGGCTCCCTCATTATCCTCCAGGAACTGGGGTGCAAGTCTGGCTTTATACTTGATCCTAATTAGCTTAGAGTCACTGTAACCTCAATGTTTTTCTTAGCCCTTATCTGCCTTGACCTCTGCTGTACTGATACCACTGAACGTATCTTCCTTTAATAGCTTTCACTTCCCTTCAATTTCATGATATTACTCTTTCTGGATTTCTCTCCTTACCTTTCAAATACTTTCAGAATTTATTCATGGGAGCCTCTTTCCTCCCTGTCTGTCAAAATTTACTCTCCAGGTTCTTTACTTATAGCTGTTTTCCTCATTTTATAACCCTATCTAAGCAATTTCATCCATTCTCATAATTACACTACCACTTGCAAAGCATAGCCTCCCATGTCTCCAGGCCAGAACTCAACTGACCACAGAAGCACAAATTCTGCCATCTACTAGCACTGTCCCTTTTGCTGTGTCACAGACATCTAAAAGGGAAATCTCCCCCTCCACCCAAACTTGTTCTTCTGCGTTCAGTACTTCAGTTAGTGGCAAAATCATTTAGCAGGTCTCACTAGTCAGAAAACTATGAGTTAACTGGCATCCATTTCTCTCCTTAATATCCATTCAATAGGTCCTGGAGTTGTGCTAAGCAACTCTACCTCCTAAAATATTTCATTATTTCCTCTTCACTCCAACTAAAATGCCTCAATTAGACTTCCTATATCACCTTAATTACATTTCCTTAAATCATCTCTCATCTAGACATTCGCAATGAACATGGTAGTCAAATGATCCTAAGGAAACTCAACTATGATATTGCTGCTCTGATCAAAACTTATCATTCTTTTTCTTTTCTTTTTTTTTGGTGAGGAAGAGTGGCCCTACTTAACATCTGGGCCAATCTTCCTCCACTTTATATGTGGGATGTCACCACAGCATGGCTTGATAAGTGGTGTGCAGGTCCACACCCAGGATGCAAACCCATGAACCTTGGGCCATCAAAGCGGAGCATGTGAACTTAACCAGCACTAGGCTGGGCCCAAAACCTACCATACTTTATAACAATGTTTTCTTTTCCCAAACTGTGGGTTGCAACCATTTGTAGGCTATACAATCAATTCAGTAGCTTTTGACAATCAGATTTTTGTAAAAAATTCTTTCACAAAATACATTTGAATAACTAGAAAATATTAGAGAGCACTAGACACATTGATAGTTAAGTTCTGTTTTGTTTCATACACACATCCATTTTATATCACAAACCAGTAACCACATACAAATTTATACATGTATAAACACACTGCACATACAAGTATATGTACGTGTATACTGGGTCACGACATAAGCTCTTCCAGGAAAGCTTCTTGGTCCCTCATATTTCCCAACCCCCAAAAGAATGAAGCATTCTTTTTCTGTTGTGTCTTCTGTCAATGCTTTAATCCCATATTTGTGTTCCCTACAAGACTATAAACTTCTAACATAGTACTTGGCACATAGCTGGCACTTGGTGAGCATTTATTGAAGGAAGTGAGTGAAATCATGCTTTTGTGCTTGCTCAACAAATTATTACCCAACCTAGGGTAGTAACAATTTTTTAAAGGCTTAAAACGCTGTAACGATAACAACATAATAAGCTATCAGTTATGAACAGTTTGCACGTGCCAGGTATTTTTCCTAGCACTTACATGTATTACTTTACTTAATTCTCACAACTCTTTTAGATATTATTATTATTCTCATTTTTAAAATAAGGAAACAAAGGTACAGACATTAAATAACTTCCAAAATGTCATACAGTAAGTGGCAGTGATGGAATTCAAAATCCAAACAGTTTTGACTCTAGAAAACAAAGATATACATTATAAAATGTTGAAGATTTGCTAAAAGGTTAGCAGAAAATTAGCTTACTTCAAATAGAAGTCTATAATAACATCATTTAAAAATTCTCCTTCACTTAGACAGTGCAGGTCCTCATTGGTAACAGAGATGCCTCCCTTAGCTGGAGGTGGTGGATATACTATCAATCTGCAACAAAACAAAAAAACACGCAAATAAAAAATACATATCCTTATATAAAAAACTGAAATGTAATAAAACAGAGAAGAAATTTAAGGGTGTTGCAAATGAAAAGGAATTTTCTCACTTTTCTACAGGACCCATGAAGATGGTGTGACTTTCTCCAGTTTCTTCATCATCATCAAAAAACTGGAATTCTTGTTTGTTTTTAAGTTGTATTTTAGATTCAAGGGACACCTGGTAAAGAAAATTATAAATTTTCAAAGTCAATTGGGAAAATTTTCAATAAAAAGAGTAAGTACAAGGCAAAAACGCTTTTCAATTAAAAACGATTAAATATGAATCTAAAATGTATGCATGATTTTTAACAATTAAAAATAAAGAGGGGGAGCTGGTCCTGTGGCCTAATGGTTGAGCTCAGCACGCTCCACTGTGGTGGCCCAGGTTTGGTTCCCAGGTTCAGACCTACACCACTAGTCTGCCATGCTGTGGCAGCGACCCACCTACAAAATAGAGGCAGACTGGCACAGAGGTTCACTTAGGGTGAATCTTCCTCAGCAAAAAATAAAATAAACAGGCAAAAGTATGGTCCACTTTCTTTTTATCTGTAGCTTCTAGCACAGTGAAACTTCCAAATTTCATAATAATGGTTTTTCCGGCATCCTGTCTCGAAGATCTCTACCATCCTATTAGATCATGTTGGTAAAATCCAAAGAACAGATGTACTGATTTTTTAATTCAGGCAGTGGAGGCCTACCTAGGTTCAGTGGCTAGGCAATCCATGGGATAAGGGAGCAGAGGGTCCGGGAACACAGTCCAATGAGCCTCAGTCCTCCAGAATTAAGGAGTCCTTAAAGGAAGAGCCTTCCATTGAAATCTGAGTCCATTACAGCTGCTTTACGGCTCCAGCTGCTCTTTTCTTCCTCTGGAATTATCTCCTAAAGCCAATCTTGGGAAAGAAGGGGAATGATTTCCCTTCCTTCTTCTGTTCTTTTCCTCAAGCCACTACCTGTGTGAATAGCTCTTCTCTGGTGAGACCTTGCTCAACTTCACCAAGATTGTGCCTTGGATAGCCCTATTTCCAAGTTTGTGGGTAGGTTGAAAGACTTCAAGTATTCCCAATAAATTAAGTCAGAAAAATTCAGCTGCTGTGGTAGGGTACAAATTTAGAGTATTTAAGTTATATTTGTATTATTTAACATTATACTGTTTTACAACAGTACTGGGGCCTTTGGTTCAGGTGACTTCAGAGTTACCCACTATAAGACTAGTTATTCTAGAATTGGATACCTACGCCGACAGCCAGGATAAAATGGTGTGTATTCTTCACTCCCCAAGTTTTCAACCATGTATGCACATGCTACATTTAAATGTACACCAGGGACCAAAATTCGTTCATTTGTATTGAAGCCAATGGCATCACTGGCAACCACTAGCAAATCTAAGAAACCAGGTAACAATCAATTTGAATGTAGCAGTGTATGTATATGTTGAAAGTGGGAGAAAAAGAAAAAAGGATGAAAGAAAAAGAAAAGGAGACAAAAAGTAAAGACAAGAATAGAGTATGCAAAGGAACTAAAAATGCTTGAGACCTGTACCAAGAACTGTTTGTCACAAGTCACTTACCCACTATTAACGTTTTGACACAAGATAGCTTACAAATCAAATATAAAAGCAAACAATTCAGAAATGGGAATTAAAAAGAGCTAACTCTGAAATAAGCATTTTGATAATGAAACATATTTCCCTTTAAATCTACCCATTATTTAAAATTATATTTAAAATATTAAAACACATAATTACATTTTTAATTTTGTTTTCTTTTTGCACACAACTTCCTTTGATGTTCTCTTCAGAGGTTCTTGTACAGGCAACAAGTCTGCTATTGGCTTCTTCAAAGGGAATTTTTGCAAAAAAATTTGACACATTATTCCTTTTACCAATGTCAGTAATGATATTTTCAAATACCATATTTGCTTGAGGATCAAGGCCATTTTGAAAAATTAATATTATATATTGTTCTTCCAAATCTGAAAAGAAATCAATATAACTATAAGTTTAAAAGAAAAAAAAAAGTGAATAGATATTAGAAAAGAGTTAACAACTAGCTATTTCGCAGAATGTCACCAGAAATATTGGTACAAATGTCCCAAATAATGTTAGGCATCCTGTGGATGTACAATAAATCCTGAAATAAACACCACTGACACTGCTACCTGACAATGTCATCTAAGTTATTAAGAGAAAGGAAGCAGAACAAATTACTCTAGCAGCACCTCAAGAAAAAATCTATTCATGGATGTAACGAATTTACTTCATCTAATAGCATCCAAATATATTTACAGTTTTAAATATATATCAACAGTTTTGTCAAACACAAACAAGAAACTGCCAAGTGAACTGCTGTTACCTCTGGAGTTTTATTTAACCGCAGAAACTGCTATTCAATTACACGCCAGCTCTTGCAGCTTTAACAGGAGCTTCATGCTCAGCATGACGTGAAGCAGCAATTACTGCTGAAAAGTATTTATTTTACAACTAGTCATGCTATGCCGTAAGTGTGAGAGGTGAAGGGAAACACACTGGAGAACCACATCCATTTATTGTGGAGGATGAAGCCACAGTCCATGAACTTGCGAACTTCCTATTCAGGCTAAGTTTCAAGGATTCCAGATTTATATGGTTGATTTACACTTAGCACCAATCAGTGAGTTAAAAAAATTCATTTTACTCAGATAATACAGTGTTAAAATAAAGACTGCAGATTTTTTGAGTCTTAACTCATTTTGAAAACTTTCTAAATGGGTAAGACTGGGTTTTATCTTCAGACTTGGCACTTTCTGTGGGCTTTTCCTCATTTTTAAAATGGGGGAATTAATATCTATCTTACAAGGTCAATGTAAGGACAGTAAATAACATACATAAGGCCTCTATCAAAGAACAGTCACATTCTGCTGCTCAATGACTTATATGTATTATTATAATCTGTTCTACATAACTTACTTGTTAACTTATTTATTCCTTTACAATCATTCCAAACTTTATCCTCCATATTCATTTGCAGTTGCATGCTCAGCTTCTGATAAACTGCTGGTATCGTCTGAAGAAACACTACTGGTAATTTTCGGACATTACACCATTCACATTTAGTTAGATGAGAGGTATTTAAAGTAATCCCTACAGGATCATTTTCTGGTTCTGGAGGAAAACAAATGGAAACGGAAAAGGAGTCAATTCCAAGAGGGCAAAATCACGAATGGAAAAAATTTTGAGGAAATCCAAGTTTAAAGTTAAACACATTCATTGTGTTCTATAAATAGTAATTCTAGCGGGAAATGAATAAAAATCTTTGTAATTATCTTAAATCGTCTACATTTTTTTCCTAATGAAAAGAGGGTTCTAATGAAGTGTATTCATAAAATTAGAGATAGGTTTTGTGATGTTACAGAATGAAATTACGCTATCGAGACAGACGCCCTTTGTTAAGGAGATGTATGTAATAACTAATCATCTTAATGAACTCTACGAATATCATTTAAATCTTTTATTCCTGTAAAGTGCTTTAGTGTAAACAAACCCTTAGTGAGTAAAAAGACATAAAATAGCTTACCTTCTAGCTGTATCTTGATAAACTCTAAACAAAACTGAAAAATAAGATAAATTAGTACCAATCATAGATTTAGGAAGGTTTTGCTATGAACACCAGGAATGACATATTTGGGACTTAGACTGTCGAGGGCAGAAAAACTGAACCATCTATCATGCACTTAAATATGAGATGAGATATCCACCCCACTCCCAAATTATCTCAGAAAAGCAGGCTTCACTTGTTTAAGTCAAGTACTTAGATCCATTTCTTATAACTTCAAAGAGGAGGTGACAGAATGCTACAATGAACACCTGAATACTCCTTAACTAGATTCACTAACTGTTAATATCTTGCCACACCTACTCCATCTCTTTGTTTTACAAATACACATACTTCTCTTTTGCTAAATCAGCATAAAGCAAGCTGAGAACATTATGACGTTCCACCCCTAAATCCTTCAGGGTATGTCTCCCAAGAACAAGGACATTCTCCTACACAACCAAAACATCATTACCAAATCTAAGAAAATCAAGATGAACTTCATTCAACATACAGTTCACACTCAAATTTCCTCAACTGCTTAAAACTGTCCATTATTGCTGTTTTTAACTTTTCCCCAATCCATGATTATGTCAAGGTTATATTACATTTGTCTCTTTTGTCTACTGCTGTCTAGAGCAGAAACCTGCCTCTCTCTATTCTTCTTGACATGGCCTTTGAAGAACCCAAGTTAGGTTCTGCAAAATGTACAAGACCCTAGACTTGAGTTTCCTCATTTTTAAATTCGGGCCACACATTTCCAGCAAATACAGCACAGAGGGGATGTTTTATACTTCCCACTACATCACAACAGAAGACACATGATGTCAGGCTGTCCCACCATTGATATAAGCTTAATCACTTGGCGAAGGCAGTCTTTCCACTGTAAAAATATATCTTCCGCTTTGTAATTAAACAGTAATCTATAGAGAAATACTTGAAAGCTTGTGAATATCCTGTTCCCTAATAACTTTTCTCCCAATAGTTTCAGCAAGAATCAGTTATCATTGGTGTTTATAAAAAGGTGATTTTATAACTGAGTATTTTAATGTGGAGAAGACACATTAAACCTGATACACCTGGAATTAATAATCATTTGTGTGTTTACATAAGTTAAGAGAAACGAAAAAGGAAACAAGAACTTAAAATGCATTAAAAAAATAAGTTGGATCAACATATAGAGGAATGAATAAATACATGAAAAGTAAGTTTAGTTAAATGCTAATGGCAGAATTGAGCTGGGAATTTTATGAATGTTGACTGTAAAATTCTTCCAACTCATCTGTTTGAAAATTTTCACAATGTAAAAAAAAAAAAGGAAACAAGGAAATAGAAAATAAATTTAGTAATTACCACAACAATTGCAGTCTAGAATGTCACTAAACATACCTCCCAAAGATTGTGTTTGAAAGTAATATGTTAATTGGTTTTACAGGAAAGTGACACATCAATTGGGGATCAAGAATGGGTATTTCTAGCTTGGGAAACATTCCAGCACACACAGAAGCTGAAGTTATATGCTTTAGAAAAATACATTAGAAAAAAGTGGCAATAATGATGACAGACACTAAGACGAAAGCATTTGAGTAAAAGTGTTGCATGAGATGTAGGTATAAAAAGAAGCAATGTCTAAATATTTGTCATTTAAAATGTGTGCAAATAAATTACACACGAATATTAATATTACAAGCAGACATTGGGCTATTTCACCTACATCCCCAAGAGTTTCTAAATTTAAGTTGGCCGAAAACCTTGATTTTCTATCTTCTCAATTTTTTCATTGGAAAAATGAGAGACAACACCCTATTTGGACATATATGATATTCCTAATAAATGTTGGCCATTTTCCTTAAACAAAATATTTAAATCAAAGTATTTATATTTAAATAAAATTGGCACTTCTAAACAGTGCCAATTCTAACACTAAGTGAATTTAAAATAATTAAATTGGGGCCAGCCCTGTGGCCGAGTGGTTAAGTTTGCGTGCTCCACTTCAGCGGCCAGGGTTTGCCAGTTCAGATCCTGGGTGCAGACCTATACTCTGCTCTTCAAGCCATGCTGTGGAGGCATCCCACATAGAAGAACTAGAATGACTAGGATATACAACTATGGACTGGGGCTTTGCGGAGAAGAGAAAAAAAAAAAAAAAGAGAAAGATTGGCAACAGATGTTAGCTCAGGGCCAATCTTCTTTACCAATAAGCATTAAAAAAAAAAAAAAACCTAAAAAAGTAATTAAATTACCTAATAATAAACGACTGACATTTTTATAAAACAATTAAAATCTATTTCTCAGATTAATAATGACATGGCAGATAAATCATTTCACTATAGTTCAAGAAGAAAATGTCAAATCATCTTCTTAATACACTGTCTAAAGAAATTACAGATCCACTATACTCCATCAAAGAATGTTTTTTGGGAAAATCCCATGGTACAAGGAAGGCTAATACCACAGAGAGCACACTTCCACCACATTATAAACAGAATACTTCTTGGCTGAAATAGTTCATTTAACATTTTAATTAAAAAAAACTTGTATCAACACATTTTACATTACACACACTGCCTTTTATTTCTTAAAGTAAATTCACAAAGTTAGTTTTTCTTCACTAGATCAGATATATTGTAACCTGTAACTTTCAGGAAAAAAAATTTCATTCAAATTTTAATGTAATTCTTGCTAGACAGCCTTGGGACTAAACATGCAACTTCCAACTAAATGTCTAAATTACCAGAAAAACCTTAATCATACTGACAAGTTCTGAATAATGGTGTTAATGTGGGGGAAAGCCATAATACCTATAGGGTACTCCTGGAAATTTCTGAGGAATAGTGACATAGAATGACATTTTAAGTTAATTGACAGAAATCAGGAAAAAGAATCAGTCCCATGAAGGCTTGTAACAAAACAAAAGTTTCACAATCCTTGAAAACCCTGATGTCCATCACAATGTTATTTGGCAATAATGAATAAATAGTCTACATACAATTTGCTTTAAATCTCTGGAGTACTTAAAGTTTTTATATCACGAGAAGCTGGAGTTTTTTGACAAAAAAGAAAAAAAATGCTAGTTTCCCATACAGCTTTGCTCTGATAAGAAATCAGGTCCACATTTCATTTTCTCCTATAAACTAAGCTATAAAGTTTTTTTCCCTTTTGTTCATGTTGTATCCTAGAACCATGAATCCTAGGAAAGAAATAGTTTTTACCATAATTTAAATAGTAAAACTATGTTTTAACTTTCCTGATGTGATATAATGTGTTTCTTAAAAATACTGCTTTATGTATATATAAAGGACAATAAGAGGAGACAGACTTTGAAAGAATAGTTGGAAACAGATGGTCAGGGACAACAAGTTAAGGCATTAGAAAATGAAGGCTTACAAAATAAGTGCAGTGTTATAGAAGATTAATCTACCAACAATATGTAAAACATATTAGAAAGAAGAAAAATAACGACTAAGAAGGCTAAAGAGATTACATTAAAGTTTCAAATAGAAAATACACACTTGAATGGTCTTGGTGGCAGTAGAACAAACACTAAGTACACAGGTATGACAAGTAAGATAAAGGGACGACAGAAAGTTCTGTGGGCTTTGTGGACACTGAACCAGTACAAAAGCAGAAGGCCTCTTGGGCGGCTACTGCAGTCCAATAATGCAGTCCTAGGAGTCTTAATACTGCAAGACTCCAATAGTTTTTTGATTCTTCTCTCTCTCATTCTAGTTCTTTAATACTTTTTTCATGCATTGAGCTGGCATGAGAGTAAAAAGTATCATATTGGAAGGTTTTCTAACTCAGTGAGAATACTAAGTATCTTCCCATGATGAATATGTCCCTATCTTGAACATTACATTATCATAAATTTTTTATCCACTGATTTTTATGGTGAGGAGCTATTTATAATTGTTTATATACTCAAAGCAATCTGAAATCTTAAAATAATTTAATATCCTATTAAATTAAATATTTTAAAATACAAATTTTAAAATACTACAAATGACCCTTAGCCATGTAATTTTGAATCCTATAAGGTGGTAAAGCGCTTAAGAATGTACTTACAATTACAGGCTCTATTAATAGCCGGAAGAGTGTTCCTACTCGTATACTTCGACAGTTTAAAGTGACAAGGTCAACACGACTTTGGCATTTTAAAGAGACAGGATCAACTAAAGTTTCTTGAGAAATCACTTTGCGACGTTTTAGAGGTGTGTTGATAATAGAATTACCAAACTGAAAAAGAAAATTTTCACTTAATAAGTTACTAAAACAAGATTGCAAACTAACTACACATATGCAAAAAAGATCCAATATAAGAAATGTAATTATCAAAATATAAGATCGATTTTACTTCAACAGTGGTAGATGAGGTAAAAACACTGATTTTATGTAAAAGTAAACCCCTTCTATTTTACCTAGCTAAACTTTGCCTAGTTATTACTTGAAATAATAATACTTGAGTAATAGCTCAGCAGTGAGGAATGGCACTCCAGGAATCAGACTGCCTGGGTTCCAATCGCAGCTATTATCACTTAAGGATCTGATCTTGTAAAACTTAACTCTTTAAGTTTTGGTTTCCTAAACTGTAAAATATGAAGAGTAAGAGTAGTATCTATTGACATGAGCTAATGCATACAAGCAGGTTAGCACAGTGCTTCACGCCCACTAAAATGTTGGATAAAGGTTAGCTGGTAACAGTGGTAGTGGTTGTAGAACAGCCACACGTTCCTCAACGACGGAAGTAGTTCTGGGAAATGCATCATTAAGTGATTCCATCATCGTGCGAACATTGTGGAGTGCACTTTCACAAACCTTTATGGTATAGGCTACTACACACCTAGGATGTATGGTACTAGTCTTATGGGACCACTGTCATATACGTGGTGAATGTTGACTGAAATGTCATTATGCAGCACATGACTGTACTTGGATTAAATCAGCAATTCTTTAGGAAACAGGTAATTTAGGGGAATGGTTATTTGCATTACAAAAGGATGCTTGTTTATATATTTAACAATTTTAAACTAGTCATGAGTCGAGTAATGTTTTGGTCAACAATGATACAATGGACTACATATACAACGATGGTCCCAAAGGTTAGTATCATATAACCTAAGTGTGTAGTAGGCTACACCATCTAGGTTTGTGTAAGTACACTCTGATGTTCACACAATGACAAAATCACCTAATGGTGCATTTCTCAGAATGCATCCCCATCATTAAGTGATGTATGACTGTACTTAATCTGTTAAATTAATATTTTACAGTCACTTCCAAATGCAAATCAATCATATTTTATGTGTATAAAGTGAAAGTAATCAAAGTTATCATGCTATAGACTTTATTGCCATCATAAGACCACAACATGATCTTGACAGAAAATAAGAGGGAAAAAATGTCCACTGCACAGAGATAGGCACTATTTCATTATCTCTCTAGAGACGTTTGTGTGATCGATGTCACAGGAAAAAATACATATTGAAACGAAATGTGGTTTATACCTATATAAATTAAATATAAACGTATTCATTTCTGTCAACTAATTTTTCAGGCTTAACAGATTTATCATGAATATTTTCCCAGATTACTAATAGAAATCTAGTAGAGAGATTTAAAACCTTTTTTAGCTTTAGAATTCTTTCTTTGCTTTAGAATTCTTTCTTCAAATGAGATGCTATTTAGTTCAAAAATAAAATAGGTAATTTAAGGCCTGATCCGGCTGACTCTACAGTAGAGGGACTGTGTCGAGAACGTGGGTGGTCCACATTCTCCAGGAAGCCTCTAAAAGAGCACTGGGGAACCCTTACTCTTTAGTGTGCCAGTCTGAAAACTGCTGACCCATGAATCTCATCAGATGGAAATCCACTATTTATTTAACTGAATCCTCTCATGCTGGACATCTGAGTTCTTTCAGATCGTTTCCCACGACACACTGTTCTCCAACAAGCATTTCTGCAGCTAAATCCTGGTATATATAATCACTGTCAAATTGCCCTCCAGCATAGTTAGACCAATTTACACATCCAACATTCCATTTCTCCAAACACTAGCCAATGTGACAAAATGTGACATACTACTATACTTTAAAAATTTTTAGCAATATGACACTTAACAAAATATTTAGTTTTAATTTCATTTTCAGTACTTTACTATCTTTTTTGAACTCTATTCATTTCCTTTACTCATTTTTCAATGGTTTGCTTCTATTTTTTGATTTTTTAAGAAATTGAAAATATATAAAGAACCAATTCACACTGTCTGTAGTTCACTACTTTTTCCCTATTTGTATTTACCTATCAAATTCTGTTTATGATTTTTTGGTACACTATTTTATACTTTTCATTTAATCAAATCTAATTCATCTTTTCATTTACTATTTTCTCTGTGCTGAAATGTTTGGAAAGGCATTCCCTAAGATTATAGCAAAAATATTAATCCTTGTTTTTTCTGTTATCCTTATAGTTACTTGTTTTTCATTTCTTAAAGTTCCCATCTTAACAACCAAGTATGTATGTTTCCATATTTTTATTACTCCTATAATCTCTGTCATATATATGTGTACATACACACAATTTTTTAAAATACAAGTTTTTTACTTTAAAGAAAGTTATTTTGGGGCCAGCCCTGAGGGCCAGTGATTAAGTTGGGCTCATTCTGCTTTGGTGGCCCAGGTTTGGTTCCTGAGTGCGGACCTACACCACTTGTCAGTGGCCATGCTGCAACTGTGACCCACATACAAAATAGAGGAAGAATGGCAACAGATGTTAGCTCAGGGAGAATTTCCCTCAGCAAAAAATTTTTAAAAAGTTCTTTTCACAAAAATAAGAAAATACACACATAATTCTGCATCTTGGTATTCCCATTCAATGGCATCATGTAGAAATCCTAAAAGTCACTGATATAGCTCTAATTTTTTTTTTTTTTGAGGAGGATTAACCCTGAGCTAACATCTGCCACCAATCCTCCTCTTTTTGCTGAGGAAGACTTGCCCTGAGCTAACATCTGCACTCATCTTTCTCTACTTTATACGTAAGATGCCTGCCACAGCACGGCTTGACAAGCGGTACAAAGGTCTGCACCCAGGATCCAAACCAGCAACCCCAGGCTGCTGAAGGGGAGTGCGTTAACTTAACTGCTGCGCCACTGGGCCAGCCCTGATATAGCTCTAATTTGTTTTGTCAGTGGCTGCATAATAGTCCATGGTATGGATATATAATAATTTCTTCAGCCATTTCCATATCAATGGGCAACGACCTTCTTTGCCAATAATCATGTTTACATATATAATCTTACATACTGGAGGGGGAGGATGCCTTTGAGTTTGAGTCTAGGGAATGAATTATCGGGTCATTTCGTATACATTTAAAAATTTTTAATAAATCTTTTTACACTGCTTTCCCAAAAGGTCATAACTTTCTTTTCCATCAGCAATTTAGGAAAGTAGTCTTTCCCTTGGATTCATGCCAGCAGTACATATTAATTGATCTTGTATTAATTCTGAAAGTCTATGAAGTATACAGTTACATTTCATTTTCTTTAATTTGCACTTTTTTAGTAATTTGCACTTTTCATGTAATAGCTTATCTGAATTTTCTCCCTTGACTATGCTTATCTTTTTTTCCTCCAACTTTTAAGAGTTCTTACTCTAGTATAGATGTTACTAACGTATTTAATATGCGTTACAAACATTCCTCTCTAGATCTATTATTTGTCTATTGATGTAATTTTTATCTTTTGTCATCTGAACATTTTGACATTTTTTATATAGTAAAACAACAATATTACAGTAAAATATACCCAAGTCAAAATGACTTCTCTCTGTCCATTAGATCATACAAGTGTACTTTTTTATACTTTATTTCACTGTGAGGTTGATAGTGTCTCTTTCGTTCAATGTTTTACACTTGAAGCCTTTAATTAATTGAAATTTCTTTGTGTACATGTTTTAATGTTCTTCCAAATAATCTTACAAGTGATATTTTTAAGTCCCACTTAATGAATAATCATCTTTTTCTTCTATTGACACTGCTAAATTACCCTCAAAAAAAAATTTCACATCTCAAATGAGAGACAATCTGGACAATCTGAATAAATGTCAACAAATGTGAAAAGTACCTGGTCTTTCATTCTTGCTTTTCTTGGCAATGTGAGTGTATGCATCTCTGAATCGGCCGGAATGCTTCTCAGTTCATGCTCTACTCTACAGATGTTTTCGTTTAGTGCTGCTTCTACTCTTCCAGTGGACGGTGCTGGGGAAGAACATGCTGAATCAGCAGGCTGAGGAGATATGCTCTCTCTTCTATTAGTCCTGTCATTGTCATCATCATCATCATCACTGGACAAAATGACTATAAAGAAAGGTTAAATACTTCAGGTACTTCATTTCTGTCAGTTAAAAATGTAAATATATTACCAAAGTGGGAAATATACCAAATTTGCTTTGGTTCTCCTCCAGATTTGAGCTTAACAAAAATAAGCGACGATACAGTTCACTCTATCTGATAAAAAGTTAAATTTGGAGAACAATTAAAAATGAAGAAAGCATAGGAACTGGCTTTCTTTTTTCTTTTACAATATACAAATATGAAATTAATTCCACAGTCCATCACCACCACCCACACAGAAACATACACAAGTTACAGCAAAAATTACATGTTTACCAGTAGGTCTATTTCAGAATTCCAAAAAATCTAAAGAACCAAGAGAATATGAATACAAATTGCTCACAAAATAGCATGCATTTTAAATGTGTGTAAAACTCCATGTGACCAAATAACTTTATCTCACACAGGAAATGACTAAAACCATAACCGGTCCTTGGGAGAACTTGGGCCAGTGCCTAATGCTCAATAAATCTTATTGAGTAAATGAATGTGGGCAAGCAAAGGCATTATGAACGTAATTTGCTCTTATACTTTGTACTCATTATTGAATCTTACCAAACCCATCTCTATATCATAAGTCCCAAGAGCCACCCACACTGTACTTGAGCCAAATCCTAACTTCTAACTCTGGCTTATGAATGTACACAACCTGGTCCTTGCCTGCTTCTGCGACTTTCTCATACTACTTCACTTTTCCCTCTTTATGCTCCAGGCACACTAGTCATTTATTCTGTTCCTCAAACATCATAAGCTTGCTCCTGTTTGGATTGCAATTCCCCTAACACTTTGCATTTTTAAAAATCATCAATTTTTAGCTTAAATATCACTTCCTGATTGACTACTCAATCTAAAACAAGCACACAGGTTCTCACTTATTCACATCAACTGATTTAAATTTTCTATTGTGCGTGTTTACTTGTCTCTTCCTGCTACACGTAAAGTATAAGAGAACAAGGACACTCCCTTGTTCACTGCTATATTCCTGGAGTCTAAAATAGTGCCTGGCACAGTAAAAGCATTAAAAAATCATGTGTTGAAGAATGCATAAACTCGTAGGAGCAATTTTCTATTTCAGCATGCCACAGATAAATGCTTGGTTAATATTTTTGAGTAAAATAGATGTCACAGAAAGGCACCATCCACAGCATCACTCCATTTGTCTTTTTTATTTTGCTGTCCAGTCTCAAGAGCAAATGCTAAAGTTGGCTCTTTTTCAGATCTGGTATTTTATTAACACAAAAATCGAACAAGCCAGATTAGAAGATCTATGCAGATTTACACACATTTGAAAGTTAGAGTTTTGCCACTTACTACCTATTTGCCTCAATTTCTCCCCTCTGTGAAACTGGGGACAATAATGATTCTATTTCAAAAGACAGTCGCAAAAACATACGATCTACTATGTAAAAAGTTTAGCACAGTGCCTGACACACACAAGCTTTAAAAAAAAAGTCCATGGACTATTTATGGTGTTGATGAAAAACCACAGAAAAATATATTAAAAGGGAGGCCTACTGTTCTATCTACAATTATTTTTATGCTGTTTCAGGGACATTAAAACTCCTATAGGAGTGACGTCAGCGTCATGGCAGAGTGAGCTCGCCTGGGGACTCCCTCCCCTCCAACATACAACAAAAAGGAGCAAACATATTCCAAGAGAAAATATCCTAATACCACAGGAATCCTCAGAGAGTCACAGCAGCCAAATGACGGAGGGCAGAGAGGCTGGAGCCCCCCTCGGAGGAGCTGGGATGGGGTAAGTGAGAACTCTGCTCCCTCCCCTAAAGACTGGGGTCACTGCTGCAGGAGGCTCGGAGAGGGAAGGATCGGGGGAGGGGTTGCGCATCTGCAGGATCACCCAGGACTCCCTGGTGCCCTTGCAGCCTAGAGGGAAGCCCTCTAACCTTTCATGTGGGTGACCTCATCAAGCCAAGACCCCAGGAGACCAGACAGCGAGAGCTGGTCAGGAAACCGGGTCTGCTCACAAGAGAAAGTGTTCCCTCAACCCTCTGAACCTGCACTGTGCTGCACCATATTAGCAGAAGGCGGAGGGCTCAGAATATGTGGCTCTTGACCCCCATCCTGTGGCAACAGGCTGTAACTGCAACTGAATAATATCACAATGAGGAAAACCCGTAGTTTCAGCATCAATCAGTTCATCAAAACTCCAGACAAGAGGGAAAACAATAAATACCCAGAATTATGTCTTGAGGAGTCAGAAATAAGTAAACTAAACAACAATGAATTCAGAATAGCTATCATCAAAAAACTCAATGAGGTAAAACAGAATATAGAGAAACAATTCAACGAGTTCAGGAGCTACTTCACAAAAGAGATTGAAACTATAAAGAAGAATCAATCAGAAATACTAGAGATGAAAGACACAATGGAAGAGATAAAACAAAATACGGATTCCACGAATGCTCGTGTGGACACCATGGAGGAGTGAATCAGCAAAATTGAAAATATCCAACTCAATCAGGAAATGCAACATAAGAATTACAGGTATGTTTGAGGGCAAAGAAAAACAATGGAGCAGAAAGCATGCTCAAAGAAATAATAGCCGAGAACTTCCTAAACCTAGGGAATGAGAGAGAAATGTGTGGAGGAAGCTTCCACATCTCCTAGATTTGTCAATGTAAAAAGACCTACTGCAAGGCATATAGTAGTAAAACTGGCAAAAATGAATGACAAAGAAAGAATACTAAGGGCAAGAAGGCAGAAGAAAATAACCTACAAAGGAACGCCTATCAGACTTTCAGCAGATTTCTCTGCATAAAACTTATAAGCTAGGAGAGAATGGAGTGACATATTCAAAACTTTAAAAGATGAAAATTTTCAGCCAAGAATACTCTATCCAGCAAAAATGTCCTTCAGATATGAGGGAGAAATTGAATCTTTCCCAGACAAACAAGAGCTAAGGGACTTTGTAGCCACGAGACCCTCCCTCTACAAGAAATCCTCAAGAAGCCTCTCATACCAGAAAAAAGAAAAAAAGGGAGAAAGGGGTCACAAAACACAGAGTAAGGAGACCAACAGATAGAATCATAATAGGATAGCAAATATTCAACTATAGCACTAGGCTAAAGGGAAGGAAAACACCAAAAACAAAGACAATCTTGTCACTTTAACCACAAACTCACAACACAAGTTGGAATAAGATATGAGAATAATAACTTAGGAGGGGAGGAGGAAAGGGACTGAATCAGTTTAGACTAAGGAAATAAAAGGTCATCAGAAAATGGACTATGTTATGCACAAGATTCTGAATACAAACTTCAGGGTAGCTACTAAACTAAAAAATAAATAAGGCACAAAAATAAATAAGGAAAAAACTAAGAAACACAGCATAAGAAACTACAGAAATCAATGGGTACACCAAAACACACAGGACAAGCAGCAAAGGAAATGCAGGAAAATTGGAAAGCAAGTGACAGAATGACAGCATTAAGCCCTCATACATTAATAATCAACCTCAATGTAAACGGATTGAACTCTCCAATAAAAAGATACAGAGTGGCAAGATGAATTAAAGAACAAGATGCAACAATCTGTTGCCTCCAGGGAACACACCTCAGCTCCAATGACAAATACAGGCTCAGACTGAAGGGGCGGAAGACAATAATCCAAGCTAATGGCAAACAAAAGAAAGCAGGTGTTGCAATACTTATATCAGACAAAGTAGACTTCGAGATAAGGCAGGTAAGGAGAGACAAAGAGGGGCAGTATATAATGATCAAAGGGACACTCCATCAAGAAGAAATAACGCTTATAAATATCTATGCACCAAACACAGGAGAACCAAAGTTCATAAAGCAACTATTAAGAAACCTAAAAGGAGATATCAAAAATAACAATCATAGTAGGGGACCTCAACACCCCACTCAAATCCTTGGACAGATCACGCAGACATAAAATCAACAAGGAAACAGTGGAATTAAATGAAAAGCTAAAACAGTTGTACTTAATAGACATATATAGAACATTCCATCCAAAAACAGCAGGCCAGATAGAGAAGGACAATCTCTGTATGACTCCACTCACATGTGGAAGTTAAACATGTAGACAAAGAGAAAAGATTAGCGGTTACCAGGCAAATGGGGGGTTGGGGATGGGCACAAAGGGTGAAGGGGTGCACCTACAACATGACTGACAAACAATAATGTACAACTGAAATTTCACAAGGTTGTAAACTATCATAATCTCAATAAAAACTTTAAAAAAAGCTTCTATAGCTACCATATCAAAAATTTACTATAAAGCCCCAACCCTGCAAGAGGTAGAATTATACATAGTTCTTGTTTTATTAACTTAAAATAAGTGAGGGTTGCGTTCAATGTCACCATAATTGCAAAGGAAATGCGGAAAGTGTGCAAAGGTAATATAATATAATTAAAAAACTGTTCTCACAGCTGCTTTAATTCTGTACAAAATATAGAATATATTCTACATAAATACATATTTAAGATCCTGCATCAGGGTCTGCTATGGACTGAATTGTGCTCCCTCAAAATTGCTATCTTGAAGCCCTAAAACCCAATGTGACTGTATTTGGAGATAGGGCCTATAAGGAAGTAATAAAGGTTAAATGAGGTCATAAAGGTGAGACCTTAATCTGATAGGACTGGTGACTTCATAAGAAGAGAAGATACTAGAGACCTCTCTCTCTGTGCACGCACAAAAGAAAGGCTACATGAGAACACAGCGAAAAAGCAGCCATCTGCAAGCCAGGAAGAGAGTCCTCACCATCCTGATGGTGAGGACTTGATCTTGGACTTCCAGCCTCCAGAACTGTGAGAAAATAAATCTCTGTTGTTTAAGCCACTCATTTGGCAATATTCTGTCATGGCGGCCCAAGCAGACGGACATGGGGTCTCTGTACTTGCATTCCAAACTCATTCCCACACGATCAGCATGTCTTCTTCCTCACCTCATTCTGGGCTCTGCTCAAAGCTACTTTATCAAAGGTGCCTATCCCATCACCTATTTAAAATAGCATCCTCCTCCTCTTGACACCTGACAACTGTCACTCTCTATTCCCTGGACCCGAGTCACTTTTCTACATAGATTTATCACAACTTGAGACACTGGACATTATATTATTTGACCACCCATGACAGAATAAAAGCTTCATGATAATAAACTATTTTAATAGGAATACAAATTTAAGTATGATTAAGCATATAAAGAAAACAGACTTTAGAAACAGAAAAACCTGTTTTTAAAAATCTAAACTACAAAATTCCATATGAATATAATATTGAGAAGTTACTCAATCTCCTTAAGCCTAGGTTGCCTTATTTATAAAATGGAGTATATAAGTACCTACCTCACATGATTGTGAAACTGAATCACATAAAGGGCACATAAGCATGCAATAAATATCATCTTTATTACTAATATGAAGTGTTCTTAAAATACAACGTATTTTCCCATATACTTTAATGGGAAATACTTAGTCTTTAACTTTTTTTTTTTGAGGAGGGGAGGGGAACAAATAAATGCTTTATGGTTTTAATTCATGGCTGACATGGTCCTAGGCTAAGCTCTGAATTGTAAACTACTTAAGGCACCTCCATGGTTGATGTAGACATGGTATTTATTTTGTTTTTTTTAATGTATCACTTAGCCTTATTAACTTCCAGTTCCCCTCATCCTGGAAAGCTTCTCAGGATGCTAAATTTCCTATATAAAGTTTGGCTCAGTAATAATACCCTGTAACTGCCTAATAAGTGCAAGTTTTCTTCATATCTTACAACTGAAGTTCAAAAACCTCACCATTAGGAAAGAGTCAAATGATATTAACCATATTTAATATGCATTGATGTAACACTAAATGTATCATAAAATATTCATCAAATATCAATATCATCATAACATCATAACAGACTGTTGACTTGACAGCTATCATACAGTAATTCTTTTTTTTAACCTGAGTTCTTTCTGAGAAATATGCTAAGGTACTTGTATAGGTGAACGTTTTTATATTGAACTAATTAAAATAGGACTTGACATATTTCTGAAGTTAAAAAAATTCTTAATCTTATCCCCTTTATTTACCAGTTTTCAGAGTAACAATTTGGAACATTAAGCAATGTCCAAAGGTAACCAATGGATAGTTTTCTTTTGGGGGGAGTATGAGGATATCATTATGAACCAATTGGTTTTAAAATATTTGATGTATTTCAATAAATAGTAGTTATAAATAGGTCCTTTTGTGACCCAAGTAGTTCCATCATTGGTGAGAGGGAGCTCTTTCATTTTAGTTCCTGTGCTCTTTTGACATGTCCATAATAGTTTTTGACTGCCTCCATGCTTCCAGATATGACTAGATGATCCAGGTTTATCTCATACATTTGTGCTCCAGACTAGGAGTCAGCACTTCTCTGAGGAGTTGTGATTATTTTTAGGGAAATGGTATTCAAAAACACAAATATGGGAACTAGAGTTGTTTGTTTCTATACATCTCCTGTGGGTAAAGGTAGAAAATATTTATTTTCTTTTCCAGAGAAAATACATAATAAGTTCAACTATTATCTCTAATTCAAATTTAAAGTTACAGCATTTTTACTTCTCTGATTGCACCTTTGTATTCCTTTTCTCTAACACCAAGAATCTTGGTTTCTGGAGACTAATTGCTTATTTGCTTTATCAATATGTGTGTTTAAAAACAATAATACCAATATTACTAATAACAATATTACTGAATATACTTAGGATTGATTTCTTTGCAATTCTGTTTGCAATATCACATCAGGGATGTACAGCACAATATTAATTTAAATTCATTTGAAATAATTTTCTATGTGTTCAAGCCATTAACTAGATATATACTTAGGTTTGTTTGTTTCATTTTGTTTTTGTTGCTTTTTAAATTTCTGATTTAATTTTGTTTTATAATCATGTAAAATGTCCCAAATCATGCAATCATGGTTCCAAAGTCAAAGCTATATAAAAAGGTCTATTTGGAGAAATGGAAGCATCTATCCCTAACTCTTACACTGTTTTCTTCCCCTTCCAACCAACTACCTTTTCTAAATTAGTTTTTGGCATATCTTTCCATTTTTTTTTTTAAAACCTATATTCATTTTCCCACCCTTCAAAAATAAAGGGTAGCATACTATACACTCTGATCTGCACCTTGTTTTCTTCAGTTAGTTAAAGATCTTGGAAATTACTCTACACAATAGTAAATCAGCTCTTTGCCTTTTATAACTACATATGCTATAGTTTATTCAACCAGTCCCTGACTGTTTCCAATCTTTTGCTACGTATTACAAATAGGACCACAGTGCATATACACACACATGTGCACAAGTGTCTAAAGAGAGGAAAAAGATTTAGGGGAGAAAAAAAGTGATAAGGGAATTAATTTTCAATGAGTCCTTTCTATGTGTCAAATAATTTATTGAGCAATGCTAGGCACTTTATATGTTATTTTATTTACTCCTTCAAAAACACTTTCAGGTGGGAAATATATCCACTTACAATTCAAAGCAATTAAATTAACTGGGCCAAAGTTACAAAGCTGGGCACAACTGGCACTTGACCTAAGACTGGGGCCAAGGTCTGTGCTTTTACTATTGAAGATGGAATGGACGAGAACAAAATCAGTTGTTATTTTCCAACTACACGGATGGTTTAAGTCATCCACCCAAAAAACATGTTATACAACTGACACAAGAAGATACCTATTAAAACTACACTTCTCAAATATGCTCACACTCATAATTAAAAATATATGTGAGAAATATTGGCTTGATATAGGCAATATTAAAGGGAGTAAAATACTTACTTGGATCATTTAGGTCTGATGGGCTTGTTTTCCTTTCTTTCGGGCTTGTGATTTTGACTCCTTTTGACCTAGGTAAAATGACTTTCCCATTAGTCTGTAAATTCGCTCTACCACCACCACAGTTCACAATGACATCCACTGGAACCTTTCCCATACTGTTGCCATAAAACTTCTTGGGTGGGACTGCTGCGTTCTGTGATTTCTGTCCTCCAGAATTCTGATGAATTGATGTTCTTAATAATGGTCCAGTAGATTCATTCAAAGTTATAGCTTGTCTACAATTTCTTTGTAAATCCTTAGGAAAAAGAATACCACAACTTTGGCATTTGTTCTGATTTTCTTCATTTTCCACACATTTTGGACAATATTCACCCTGTTCAGAAAACTAAACTTCCAAAAGAATAAAAGAAACAAAAGACTTCGGCA